>NW_024582547.1:667819-670902 GCF_018398535.1 Haplochromis burtoni | reverse complement strand
GTTTAGGGGTTTTTTTCGCTGTAAAAAGAAGTTTTCTTCCCACGCACGATGGATGCTAATGTTTTTGTCACTTTTTATGGAATCAAACTCAAAGTAAGGTCAGTACTTCCACGCTTTAAACGCTGCATGCTCATACTCTCTCCCACAATCGATATGTGATCCATTGTTGATCTGCACACAGCTGTTGTCACTAACGGCGTGCTTACAGTGATGTAAGCACTAACAGTGCTTACATCACTGTCGTGAGACATTGTCGCAAAAAATCACGGTTTTAGTAACGCACATGTCACGCAGCGTTCCTACGGGAAAGTAACGGTAATCTAATTACCGTTTTTGCAATAGTAATCCCTTACTTTACTCGTTACTTGAAAAAAGTAATCAGATTACAGTAACGCATTACAAGTAATGCGTTACTGCCCATCTCTGCTCAAGACACCCAATCAGTAGATGTGAACCTGTTCTTTGCCTGTTGACATCACATGTGCAAGCACGAGAAATAAAAGTCGAATAAAAAGCAAAACACCTGGAAACCAGCAGCAAAGTAAAAACCACGAGCTAATGGCAAACTGCCATGTTTTATAACCCACTTCATCAGGTTTAAGTGCACAGCCCCTGCTGAGCAACAGTTCACCTCTCTCTGATTAACTTTGTTCACCTCCAGCTCTCTCTGGAGAGTTAACAGTGTGGGTCACCCTCATCTCGCCGTCCACCATCTCATCCTAACGCAACAATTTCCCTCGAATACTCTCTGTTTTTGCAGCATTTGAGCATTCTGTGGTCTGTTAAATGGATTTCCAGTTTTTGTTCAGGAACAATAGCAAAGGTTTTAAGTTGACAGTTTTTATATGGAAGTACAAAAAATATACTTCTTACCATGGATACTATGACTGCACAGTTAAATAGATCTCTTTGTAAAGTAATTCCTTAATGGTTCCCACAGTCGGCACATTTCATGAAGGCTGACCTATAACTGAAACCTTGAATGCATGTTAACCTTTCCTAGGTCACTGTTTAAGATTAGGGTTAGGTTCAAATCTCTCCCTTTATACCCAGAGAGAAACTGTGCAGCCAAAATTCACGTCAGAAATCATATTTCAACTCTAACATCTTCCAGGTTTGAAAACTTGCCGTTTATCACGAGGTAAAATGCAGCATAACAGAACCTTCCAGGTACAGTTATCTGTGTCTCATGAGGCAGGCTGTCTACTAATTGGAAAGTTGGTGGTTTGATCCCTGGGTTCCACATGTTGAAGTATCCTCGGGCCAAATACTGAACCCTAAGTTACCCCGGAGTGGGTTTACTGGAGTTCACTGGAGTGTGAGTCTGTGTGTGCATGTATGAATGTGTGTGTGAATGGTTGAATGAGACTTGTGACTTGTGAAAGTGCTTTGAGTCCTCAGATAGAGTAAAGCAGTTCTACATAAGCAGCAGTCCCATTAACCATTTATCTAAGGTTAGGGTTGAGTTTTTAGCTTTTGCTAAATTGGCTAAGAGTTGGAAACTATCAGATCAATTTGGTGAATAGGCTTTTTTTTATTAAAGAAAATATAAAAAGTGTCTGATGCCCTTCACTTAGAATGGTCATTTCCTTTGTTCCCTGATTTTCAAAACATGAAAAATGAATAAAATGTTTTAAAAATGACACACTATGATTGCTCAGAGCAGCAGCTTTGCCTCCACTGCAAAGCTCCACATATAAATACTACCAAACCAAAAGTGCAAACACACCATGCACCATAAAGACTTATCGTCAGTGGACTCATTGTAGACTTACCTATGCAGGAGTCCCTGTGCTCCTCAAATCCAGCCGAGCACACGCACCTCCCGATGGGCACCAGCCATTCCCCCTCTGCACTGCAGTACATTTTGGGTGTGTCCCTCTCCTCAGCGTGATCCACACACTGACCTCTGACCTCTACCAGAGATGATGAGTCAGCCCCCGTGACCACGTCAGTGAACACAGCCAGGTTACGGTTCACGCCCACACAGCGTTTGTAGTACACCCTCACCGAGGTGAGGGCAATGCAGGCGCCGATGTCTTGGAAGGCCAGGTAAAAGCCCCGCCTATTGAGAGGGCCCACACCGCGCACCTGTAAGAAGACAGGACAAGCAATTTTTCTTAAAAGGCAGGAATGCTCTTAATTTTGCAGGAACTTTCCTGTGCACAATTTAAAGCCCAAAGTGTACATGAGCATGCATGTAGTAACTTTCTAGAGTTTAGAAAGTTGTTTTATTTTTTTTATTTTTTTTCATAAAACATAAACAGTGGTTGATAGAGAGGTTTCTTAACAAAACAGGTGGAACAGTATGAATGCAGCTGTAATTTAATCTCTGGACCCGTGTTTGGTGTTTTGCTTTGGCAGCAGTCATTAATCAACTGCTGCGCTTCCGACCACAATGAGGAAACAGATGATTTTACATTTTTATATGCTTGTTTTTCATAAGATATCACATCACAGTTGACTATTGTTAACACCAAGGAGCTAATTTACAACATTATTTTAAAAGTTTGCAGCAAAAGCATCTAAAAATAGGCAAAAACCTTGTTCTTACTAGTAGACAGATAGAAGACTGGCCACCCCCTCAGTTTGTATACTCTGAAACAACTACTTCAGTGAAGTAGTCGAACCCAGATTCACTGACCGCAGGGCAAGCTAGCAAGACAGAAGCTAAGCTCCTTGCAAAATGGCAAATTGAACCTCCCCCACCCTCATTCATATCTGGCGTTTGGAACTATTTTAGTTTTCATGTGACGTATGACCCTGAAGAGAAGCGCGTCATGGACAAAAGTAAAACAGTATGTCGGATGTGCCACGCAATGCTCAAACTGCGCTAACGCAGTAGTTCCCACCAACTACTGCGTTAGCGCAGTTTGCTCGTTAACATGTTGATGCCGTCTAGCCCCATGCACGGGGCAATCCGTGGTAGCTCGTTAACGGAGATTTGCCGTGTTGTGGTGCTAACGTCATTTCAGATTAATGCTGACAGCACTAGTGGGAACAAAATGAATATGACTGCACATTTACGCCGACATCATCCTAGTGCAAAGACAAGTGGAAGCAGACAAAAACAACAAGCACGC
>NW_024582547.1:609802-656568 GCF_018398535.1 Haplochromis burtoni | reverse complement strand
CCTTTGATATTGTTTGTGTTTTTCAATGGTAGTTATTAAGAATTTCTATGCCATGGGGAGTTTACATAGTTAATCATCAGTTTGAATAGTGGTAAATGGCAGATCTCACATAAAAGTTACAATTAAATTGATTTCTTATTTATAAAATTACCCATTTCATTCCATACAAATCACCCTTGTGAACAATTCACCCTTTATAAGGACCTCTATTTGCTTTATGTAACATGCAAAAATATTTTTTCAACAAAAGCATGAAAAAGGAAGAAAGCTGCTCTCAAATTCACATGCCCCTACAGTTCTGGTTATTTGCATGAAGTTTTGACATCTCACAATTGAGTCTCCATGTTACCATGAATAAACCAGTTGACAGAATATCCCCACTTCCTCAATGAAAGTCTGGGGATGCTTTTATTTCTATTAGAGGAGCCGAGAAGGATGATATGTACCCTCTCTCATCTTCGTGTATGATGTTTCTGAGCAAGTGGATTTGCACATACAGAGAAAACTATAAGTAGGAAGAATATATAAAGTCCTTCTATACAGCAGTTTACTCAGTCTAGACTAGATTGTAGTAGGTGCTTACATGTAAATTGAACTTCACATGTGTTTATCTTAAATAACTTTTCCATGATATGATAACATTTATTTCATGCAATTAATACAGTTCACATATAATGCAATAATCTTTGACATGTCACAAACTGGGCCATCAGTGGAACCCAATTGTATTCACCATCTTGGAACCATAAACGTCAGTCGGAGGCTATTTTAGATTTGTGAGATAGTCATGTCCGGATCAGTCATTGTGTCACAGAAAGACTGAAACTGCCATAGTCGTTTTTCTATCATGATTTGAACTTTTTTTGACCCAAAGAGCAGACTGTGACTACAACTGAGAGTTTTATAATGTTTACTTACAAATGAAGAGAGTTCAGTGACAGGCAGTAGGGAGTACTGGGGCAGTATCTGTAGAAAAGGAGAAAGAGAGTATTAGATAAAGTTGGTCTCAGTCAGAGAATTGCCAAAATAAAGTGAGTGGACAAGTTGCTGTCTTACTTGTTAGTGCAGGAGAACAGTCCTTGGAACAGGGTTCTGGGAAGATCCAAGGTGAGCAGCAGAGTGTCGATGGTGAGTCAGTGGGCAGGTGAATGGCAGGAATCCACAGAGAGTATCTGTGAGACCGACAAAAGCTTGTGATTGGCTGTGAACTCTCGACTCCTTGAGGCTGATTTTCCAATGAATATGGATCAGACTTCAGGCAAGGAAATAGAAGACAGATAAAAATACTGAGTGGACATAATGAACTGGCAGACAACGACTGCCACAGTTGGCCCTTAAATACACAGCACAATGAGTTGATGCTCAACAGGTGTGAAAGTGCAAGCCTATGTTCCCTCCATGGAAACACAGGTTTGCACCTGGATATTCAGCTTTTAAGATCCAACAGAGTTAGAGTTGGGCTGCATTTTAGATACATGCTAAAATACAGAGACTAAATGGTGAACAGGCTGATCCATGTATAGCACTCTTCTACTCTCCTGGAGTACTCTATACAACATGCCACATATATCCAATCACACAAGCACTGTCTTTTAAGCTTCTTAGTGCTTCCTAATTCATTCATACACATTTAGACTCTTATTTGGGGTTAGTACCTTGCCTAAGGATACTTGGCATGCAGACTGGAGGAGCTAGGGATCGATCCAGCAACCTTCCAATCAGTAGATGACCTGCGCTACCTCCTGAGCTACAGCCACCTGTAAAATTAAAAATGTAGCTAAACGTTACATTGGTCTTACAGTCCTACTTTTTATAAGAGTTCCCTTTTGGTAAGGCAAAATTTAAAAATTCCATATTGGGGGTAAATGTAAATCTAACCCTAACTATGAACTTGTCGCTAGCTACAGGATGGATGTCCAGAGGTGACTATATTTTTTATTTAATTTTTATTTAACCTTTATTTAACCAGGAATGTCCCGTTGAGATCAAAAACCTCTTTTTCAAGGGAGTCCTGGCCAAGAGGCAGCACATTTCAAAACAAATACATACGAACAAACAAAGTTAAAATTACACAAAACAATTACACATTATTGAGGCAGTCTGTAGGCCTTTGAGTTTAGTTTTAAAAACATTTAAAGACAACAGTTCAGTCAGTTTCCAGTCTTTCTGTAACAGGTTCCACAAAAAAGGCGCAGAGTGGACAAAGGCTTTCTTACCCAGCTCTGTGCGGACAAGGGGAACAGACAGCAGCAGCTGATCATTTGAACGCAAGGAGTAAGAACCACTATTTGTCCTTGTGACCAAAGTACAAATATAAGGAGGCAGCAATCCAAGCATAGCTTTGTAAATAAAAGTGTACCAATGCCCCTGTCTTCTAATGGCCAAAGAAGGCCATTTTACTCTTAAGTACAAGTAAAGTGTATTTTACCTGTACACTCATCATTATCATAAAGTCAGGTGAATTGGACTTTCACCCTACACTGAAATCTGATTCTAGACCCTCACATTGACTAATTTGACTAAAAATGTGGGATTTGACAGTTATGTGTCAACCAGCTATACAGTTTCAGGCATATCTGCATGTGAAATGAAATGCAAATGGATGCTAATTAAAATGCCTCGTTTACATTTGTTGTGCTTGTGAATACAAAAATAGTCTGAGCGGTATGTTTAGTAAGGCAGAGGCCTCTTCTTGGAAAGATGCAGAACAGTGCCCAATGATGCATTTAAATACATGATTTTGAACTTAATATTCTTGTTTATTGTACTTCATAAAATCTGAACATTTTCTGGGTATCTGTAGATAGACGAATTTAGGAGTTCAGCTGACAGGTACTGTATATCTGCCACCTCCATACAGGAAAGGAGTGAAAGGGGCTTCCTGTGATTGACTTTCTATCTAAGGCTGAATGTAGATGCAAGGAAGTGTAACACACATAAGCACTTTTGGAAATACCAAAGCATTGCACTTACTATTCCTCCTGTAATGCTATAATTACCCACCAACGGTATTCAGTAAACAGTGTAAATCAGATCACATGCATGTACATGAGGCGGATTACATTAAAGGAAATGCTCCCCATCGGAATTCCGTAAAGTGAATTCCAACAATGCTGAAATGTAGATCTTGTGATTGCATGTGTATATCGTGCACCAGCACGATCAGGTGGAATGAATCAGCATATTTAAGATCTTTAAGTTTAACAGATTAAAAACAAGAAAAAAGATGCTTTTCGGAGAAAAAGAATGTGAAGGTCAGGTTTTTTCTGACTGGCAAACATTTGTCACTCCAACACACGCACAAGATAATGAGGTTTGAAATCACCACCAATCATCTGGAAACTGAGACCTTGCTCTTCACATTCTCTGAGATTCATATACAGCACATGACGCATCTGCTGCTTGACTGCCGCCTCTGTGACGGCACTCGCCTCATGTTTTATTTGATGTCAAAACTAATGATCACAAAAGAATGCATGATCATATAGAAAATAGAAACTATGAATCTGAGAAATGCAGGAACGTCTGACTAACCTGAGAATGTTTGCTTCTCTGTCGTGCTCTCTCTTTCCACAGTGGGATGCCATTAATGAGTTGGACGAGTACTTCAGTCCTATCCACACATACCAGGTGTGTAATGTTCGTATTGTACTGTGGGGCTGAGTGTGTTAGGATTAACTGTTATAAGACCTTTACCTTGATCCTGGGGAAACTGGGATTTTTCCATCTAAATTAAGTTTGATTTTAAAACACAAACTGTGAATTAATTAATCATAAATCAGTTCTTTATTTTATTAGGTTATATAGATGGTGCACTACTAATAGTGCAAAAATTACAATTCCTCATTATGTACCAAAGTTGAAAATTTTTTACTTATCTGTAAGTTTTCAGTCTGCACCTGAATGATTTTGACAGATGGAACTTTGACATGTATTTGTCTTCGTTCATCGTCTTTAACTCACAAAAACATCCAATGAAATCCTAGGAAAGTATATCAGTAGGGCACTTTATTGTTTATAAAACAGTTCCCATAGATAAAGCTATTATACTCGAACAATAAGAGAAATCAGCTTATACAATCATTTATTCGACAAAGATATTGATAGAATTATTTTTTTCTGAGTTGACTTCTATATACTGGCTAAATCTGAGCAATCCCATCATGACTGCAGGAACAGCCACTTTGAGCCAAACTGTTGCAGCCGTAACTGTAGATGCCGAGATGTTTTACATCAAAAGGACTGGTGTTAAGTGACCAGTCCTGGACTTCTAGATGTTGTTAAATAATATTTTAAATAATATAGGGACTATTTTTTGTTTTTTTGTTTGTTTTTCTCCATCGTTCAACTCGCATCACAGTTTTTTTCTGAAAGTCTTACCTGAATGGTGTAATGGGGCCAGACGGACGTGGTCCCAGCTAATGAAATTAATTCAAATTGAGAAAAGAATAACGAAATGCAAATATATGTGCGACATTTGTGTAGTTTATAAACACTTTACTTTAGAGTTTACTTATTAAAATGAAAAATTTCAACAATTTGCGTTACTTAAATACTAATTATTTGCTCTTAAATATTAATTAACATTAACAAATTAAATTAGAAAATTGCCTGCCAGAGCTAGCAATAAAAATAATCATTTTTTATTCCCCATTTAAAATTCTTATGTGGAAATATTCTTATTTATTTATTTATTTTATTCTAAACTAATGTTAAGGCAAATGACTTTTATGTACATGTTCCAAATAGAAGCTGTGAAATGACAACAGATCTTCCTCTGAATTAGGTCTGTAACGTGATGAGCCCGAGCCAGAACAATTGGCTGGTGACAGGCTGGATCCCTCGGGAAGGAGCCAGGAGGATCTACATCGAGGTCAAGTTCACCCTGAGAGACTGTAACAGCATGCCTGGAGTACTGGGCACCTGCAAGGTAACAGACAGACTGGAAGGAAAGGGGGGGAGGGTGTGGGTGGGTGAAGTCCAACATTTGTTGACTAAAGCTGGCAAAGAAAATGCACACAGAGTAACTTGTGTTCACTGTATTGAGTATGCTCATTATTCTGAGTATTATGTCAACTCAGAGTAATGGTATCAAACATTTGCCATCTGGTGGTCTGTCTTATGTGCTAAAATTAAAGCATTTTTCATCACAACACTAATTATGACCATCCAAAACCTGAGAAAATGAGAACCAGCTGCAGCTCTGAGGCTGTGTTGTTACTTCATTGAATGACCTAAATATAGACTTATGAAAGCTTTGCCATAGCTAGGAAGCTAACCAGAAGTAACAATGGGACTATTGTGAAGTTTACTCAAAATGATGCCAATAAAATAAACACTGATAGTCAAATTTTACTTATTAAATCTTTGTTATTTATCAACAAAAGTGCTCCAATGCTAGCAAGACTTGACAAACTTGTTTATGTACATGAGTCCTTAACTTGACTTTTGGACTGGTAATAGAACAAGATAAGAACAACATTTTTTGAATTACTGTGGTGGTGATAGCATCTTACATTGGGAGGGAAAATAACAAATTTTAGAGGAACTGAAAAGACTACATTATTTGTAGAAATTGTTTCCAAATGCCACCTTTGGGAGGGAAAATGACAGACTATGTGAACCTTACATCAGTATTTTGGCTTTTGCAAAGCATGGAGATATGGTTCCAACATACCTCTGATATTGTAATATGATGAACAAGTGTGCAGTACTTATGACACCATATTTGTTCTGCAGGAAACTTTCAACCTGTACTACTACGAGTCTGACAGAGCGGTGGGCTCAGCCATACGGGAGAACCAGTTCATTAAGATTGACACCATCGCTGCTGACGAGAGCTTCACAGGGGTGGACCTGGGAGTCAGACGACTCAAACTCAACACAGAGGTACGAGTAACTCAGCAATACTACAGGTGAATGTCAGTCCAGGCTTTCAAAGCAAAATCTCACGTTGGATTGTAAGTTAGCATGCACACCTCCACACAAGTTCAAAACAAGTTGGAAGCATCCACATCCACAGGAGAGCCTCTTCCAGTCACGTTACTCAAACTGTTTTGAGCTCGCGTCTAGCTGTGAGAGAAAACAAATAGCAGCACTTGGCTCAGTGTTTTCAGATGTGATTTGATATTGACAACAGCTTCAAATTTGATATAGGATAGTGGTACTACACTATTATTGATACCTAACTCTGTTGGAAGCAGAACAATCAGTATTAGGACATTTACTTAGTTATCAGCTAACGCTAGCAAGCTGGGTTAGCAAGCTTCATGAAACCATTGTATAAATGCAATACAGTGTACTAATTGTACTAATACAAACCGAATGTTACTCAGCAATACTGAAGCCTTTTCTGAGTCTCATAGAAGGCCATATAACAACCACATTAACACAGCTGAGAGAGCCAGTAGTGTGGTGTGACTTAGCCTCAAAATTAGCTATCAGAAGGAGCTTTAGCTATAAATTTTATATGACAGTGAAGCTTATAACAGGCCCAAATGTTTTTTTCTATCTGGGTGTAAACATGTCATTTTCATGACTGAGGTTAGGATTCACAACAGTGGAGAGTGTATGAGGTTCCACAGCAGGAACTGTAGTCTTTTTATATCTTAGATTTAGAAATTTAAAGCTGAATTTTTGCCTTGTTTCAGGTCATCTCACCATATCACCTTGCAAAGAAATATTTAATTAGAGTATTTAAATTCAGTTTCTTTTTTCATGTAGACATTAATTTTTGTTTTTACAAATATTATTGTGGCCAATAATATTGTTACTAGATCATTAAAAAAATTAATGAATTACATTATAATAATTATACTTAATGATATATACTTATTTTATTTATTTATTTATACAGCACATTTAATAACAACAGAGAGTTGACCAAAGTGCTGTACAAAGTAATAATTAAATAATGACATTAACATCAACAACAGGTAAGAAAATTCAAAGAAAATTAGGATAAAAATAATTAGTAACTCTCATGCACTATCGAAAGCCAAAGTGAAAAAATATGTTTTAAGATGGGATTTAAAAAGAGTGACAGTTGGAACCTTTCTAATGTGGAGAGGTAGATCATTCCACATTTTCGGCGCCACAACCGCCGAAGATGAACCATCCTAGACTTGTGTAAGGTGAGGAGTAAACGATAACTTGATCACTTAATGTGCATCTATGTTTAAGTGGGGAGGAGTAGCACACAGGAAATTTATAATTTTTGCCTCATGACAAATGCTGATCCATGATTGCACAGCATATGTTTAATTCTTACAAGAAAGCTACAGAAGCAGCCCCCTGATAACCTGGAAAGAGCAGCAAAACTCATAATTAGCTGACTAATTAGCAAACAGTGTTGATGCATCAGAAGCTTGATGAGTTTGTTTGATGGTGAAATGCATATTTAATTCATCAATTAGGTGTGCAAACAAAGCTACTGGTTGTGCAGCAGTGATGGTTTTTCAGCATTTAGACATGTCCCTTTTAAAGGTACAGTAAGTCAGTTTTGAGGTTGCCTAATAGAAAAAATGAAAAATGAGCTAATGCGTTCTCATGAATGTAGAATTAATCCATTAAAAATATTCAAGAGCGAGTGCAGGTTTGTGCCATGTTTCCCCGCCATATTGAATACAGTGGCTGAGATGGACATCGCCATCGCCAAACATGGCGCCATCCACCGTGTTTTATGTCTGTACCTAGAGACCAGCCACATATGTAGTATAGCTTATAATCAATAGCTCTTTCAGTTTATTAGACATGCAACCCTCCTGTCTCTGGACACCTGACAGTGAGCCAGCTAAACAACAACAGCTGGTTATAAGCTAACACTATGCCAGCCAATTAGGTGGCATAGCTGGGACCTAAAAATCTCACTTTCTCTATGATAAACAATGTGATTACATTCTTGCATTAGAATAAGAATTTGACTAAGTGTCCGAGTACACCAATGTTCTATCCATTTCCAGCAGTATTCCACTACAGAACTAACCTCAGCTAACGTCAGCTAACAGCGTTAGCTCGGTGGTGAGTACCCTTCAGTAATAGTAATAAATCACACAGCAATAATACATCGGAGATACTGAAGTGGCACATAACCCATATAGCTACCACAACTAAAACAAGGTACCGTACTTTCTGGACCATAAGCCGCTACTTTTTCCCTAGGTTTTGAGCCATGAGGCTTATACAAAGGTGCGGCTATTCTGTGGATTTTTCTTCCACCACTAGGGGGACTCTAACCAGAATTAGAATAAAAAACAAGATAGATGAAAAATCAATGCAAAGAAGAATACACTACTTTTTCTTTAGCAGATAGAACACGCACAACAAATTACCAACTGGTAATTATTTTCAAATCCTCGCCCCTTCATCATGGAAACCACACGAAGAAGTTCGTATGATGCAAGTTTTAAGTTGAAGGCCATCGATCTTGCTATCCAGGAGGGAAACCGCGCTGCTGCACGCAAGCTTAGCGTCAATGAGTCTATGGTGAGACGTTGGAGGCGGCAGCGGGAAGAGCTCATGCAATGCCAAAAGTCGAGAAAAGCTTTCAGAGGACATAAAAGCAGGTGGCCTGAACTTGAAAATGTCCTGGAGGAATGGGTGAACACACAGAGAGCAGGTGGCCGAGGTGTATCCACTGTACAGATCCGACTGAAAGCCAAAACAATCGCCCGCGAAATGAATATTAAAGATTTCAAAGGTGGGCCGTCATGGTGTTTCAGATTTATGAAACCTAAAAACCTGTCCATCAGGGCACGGACCACTCTCTGTCAGCAACTCCCCCCTGACTATCAGGAAAAAGTTGAAAACTTCCACAAATTCGTTGAAAAAAAGATACAAGAAAACTCCATCGGACCAGACGACATAATCAATATGGATGAAGTACCTTTAACATTTGATCTGCCTCTGACCAGGACCGTTAACAAGACAGGTGCATCATCCGTGTTGTTGAAAACAACAGGCCATGAGAGGACGCACTTCACCTGCATTCTGGCATGCACGGCATCCGGACAAAAACTTCCACCAATGGTGATTTTTAAGCGCATAACTATGCCGAAAGAACAACTCCCGAAAGGCATAGTGGTCAAAGTTAACACCAAAGGGTGGATGATAGAAGGTCTAATGAAGGAATGGTTAACGGAGTGCTATGGGAAGCACCCGGGAGGATTTTTTCACCGGAAAAAAGCACTGCTTGTTTTGGATAGCATGAGGGCCCACATCACAGATTCTGTGAAAGCAGCGATCAAGAAAACAAACTCCATTCCAGCTGTGATTCCTGGAGGTACAACAAAGTTTTTTCAGCCACTTGACATCAGTGTAAATCGGGCATTTAAAGCTGCACTACGGGTTGAGTGGGAGACTTGGATGACAAGCGGTGAAAAGTCATTCACAAAAACTGGCCGCATGCGAAAAGCATCCTTTTCTGATGTCTGTCAGTGGATCCTAACAGCGTGGAGTGCTGTGAAAGAATCCACCATCACCAATGGGTTCCGAAAGGCTGGACTGCTGCGCGAAGAGAGCGGCGCACCTTCAGAGCCAACTTCACCGGAGGATGACAGTGACACGGAGAGCGAGACTGATGGAGACAGATGTGATGAAGCGCTTCTGAGCCTGTTCAACTCCGACACTGAAGAAGACGACTTCATGGGTTTCAGCGAAGATGATTAAAGTGAGTTGTGGTTTCAAATACAGGAAAAATGGAGGTAAATAAATAGCGGTTATTTTCTCTTGGTTCTGTTCCGTTTTAATCAGCAAAGTTGCTGCCGTGTTAAAAGGCATTGTTCGGAAAGAATCTGTTCAGGTACATACTTGTACATTTGCAGTACAAGATTGTTCTGTACACGCAGTAAATATCTATTTTTTCATCATAGATATCTGCGGCTTATAGCCGGGTGTGGCTTGTATATCTTTTTTTTTAAAATTTTTTAAAAATAGAGCTGATGCGGCTTATATACAGGTGCGCTCTATTGTCCAGAAAGTACGGTACTTGCAGTAGGCTAATGTTAGTTTTTAAACAAGAACTTACTTCCAGATGTTTCTTTAGGTTTGAGGTGGAGTCTTTTGACTCTGAGAGCAGCTTGGTTGTACAGTCAGATTTCGCCCGTCCCTTTCTTCTTTAATTGGAGATTATCTATCGGAATTTCAGGAGCAGGACCAGGACCAGGACCACGCCGCCAAATACTCACCTTCCAGTTGTCATCTATGTAGGTTCCCCCAGTTCTGAAAGCTGTTCATTCTCGTTTACATGCCCCACCCTCCCTCTGTCCTTGTTCTCAATTCTTTAACTTCTTCATTTCTATTTCATGCATGGGGCTCTGCCAGGCCCGGGAGCCATCGGCAGTCCCCTTCGAGGCCTTCCCCAAACCGTAGCTCAATTCATGTCAAAGCGTTCACTTTTACCTACTAAAACGCTGTTAAACCTAAAATGAGGACGTGGGCCCAGCTAGTGAAGTATGAAGTGGTGTCAGAATTTTCAAGTAAGAAATGCATTCCTGTCCGTGCACTGCTGGCTCGGTTGTGCTGGCTCAAGGTCCATTGTTTAACTGATGTCACCAACATTAACATTAATTAAGATATATATATAATATATATATATATATATATATATATATATATATATATATATATATATATATATATATATATATATATATAAAAACAAAAACACCCAGCACGCCCCTGCGGGCGGTTTATCCTTCAAGCTCGGGTCCTCTACCAGAGGCCTGGGAGCTTGAGGGTCCTGCGCAGTATCTTAGCTGTTCCCAGGACTGCGCTCTTCTGGACAGAGATCTCCGATGTTATTCCCGGGATCTGCTGGAGCCACTCGCCTAGCTTGGGAGTCACCGCACCTAGTGCTCCGATTACCACGGGGACCACCGTTACCTTCACCCTCCACATCCTCTCGAGCTCTTCTCTGAGCCCTTGGTATTTCTCCAGCTTCTCGTGTTCCTTCTTCCTGATATTGCTGTCATTCGGAACCGCTACATCGATCACTACGGCCGTCTTCTTCTGTTTGTCTACCACCACTATGTCCGGTTGGTTAGCCACCACCATTTTGTCCGTCTGTATCTGGAAGTCCCACAGGATCTTAGCTCGGTCATTCTCCACCACCCTTGGGGGCATCTCCCATTTTGACCTCGGGACTTCCAGGTTATACTCGGCACAGATGTTCCTGTACACTATGCCGGCCACTTGGTTATGGCGTTCCATGTATGCCTTGCCTGCTAGCATCTTGCACCCTGCTGTTATGTGCTGGATTGTCTCTGGGGCATCTTTACACAGCCTGCACCTGGGGTCTTGCCTGGTGTGATAGACCCCAGCCTCTATGGATCTTGTGCTCAGAGCTTGTTCTTGTGCTGCCATGATTAGTGCCTCTGTGCTGTCTTTCAGTCCAGCTTTGTCCAGCCACTGGTAGGATTTCTGGATATCAGCCACCTCCTCTATCTGCCGGTGGTACATACCGTGCAGGGGCCTGTCCTTCCATGATGGTTCCTCGTCTCCCTCCTCTTTCTTGGGTTTCTGCTGCCTGAGGTATTCACTGAGCACTCGGTCAGTTGGGGCCATCTTCCCAATGTATTCTTGGATGTTCGTTGTCTCATCCTGGACTGTGGTGCTGACACTCACCAGTCCCCGGCCCCCTTCCTTCCGCTTAGCGTACAGCCTCAGGGTGCTGGACTTGGGGTGAAACCCTCCATGCATGGTAAGGAGCTTTCTTGTCTTTATGTCAGTGGCTTCTATCTCCTCCTTTGGCCAGCCTATTACCCCAGCAGGGTACCTGATCACGGGCAGGGCGTACGTGTTGATGGCCCGGATCTTGTTCTTACCATTCAGCTGACTCCTCAGGACTTGCCTGACCCTCTGCAGGTACTTGGTGGTTGCAGCTTTTCTAGCGGCCTCTTCATGGTTCCCATTTGCCTGCGGGATCCCCAGGTACTTGTAACTGTCCTCTATGTCTGCAATGTTGCCTTCTGGTAGTTCAATCCCCTCAGTTCTGACTACCTTCCCTCTCTTTGTTACCATCCGACTACACTTCTCCAGTCCGAACGACATTCCAATGTCATTGCTGTATAGCCTGGTAGTGTGGATCAGTGAATCGATGTCTCGTTCACTCTTGGCATACAGCTTGATGTCATCCATGTACAGGAGGTGGCTGACAACTGCTCCGTTCCGTAGTCGGTATCCGTAGCCAGTCTTGTTAATGATCTCACTGAGGGGGTTCAGGCCTATGCAGAACAGCAGTGGGGACAGAGCATCTCTATATATATATATATATATATATATATATATATTAGGGGTGCAACGATACACAAAATTCACAGTTCGGTTCGGTTCGATACTTTGGTGTCACGGTTCGATATTTTTTTGATACAAAAAAAATGTTCATGCCTTTTTAATTTGTCATTTATTAAAATTATAAATATATATTTTAACTCAAAAGTACAGTTTTTAAATTTAACCCTAACCCTTGTGCGTGTTTTTTATTTTGACAGCGAATGCGCACCTGCGGACCACTTATGTGCAGCCCTGGTTATTTAGCTCGTCATATTGCAGCCACAGAAATTCTTTTGTCCATGAAACCATAAAGCTGCACTTTCTTTTTGCCTTATAGTCTGATTTGTCATAACTTCTCCGTTTTGTGGTAAGCTTTTCTTTGGCTGTCACTTCTTCACCCTGACCTGTCTTATTTGGCTCAGCAGAACTAAAATATATATCTGTCTGTGAAGGTTCTCAGTCATCCAGGTCATCGTAGTCAAATATATATCCTGCTGCTTTTACACACGCACTCACATAAGCTCAGCGATTCTCTGCGCGATCAACCTCTCACATGTTTAAGCTTGCTGCGGGAGATTTCACTTGTCATGTTTGCATAGTAAGCTAACGATTAATAAGACGATGTCAGAGGAATTGGTGCACAAATTATCATCACTCACAGATCAGTGCTGTCGCTCTCTATACACAGTTCGCACGATTGCAAAGTGAAAGCAAAAAAACAAGCGCAAATTCAAACGCGACTTCAATATGTCACATATTGACAGTGGCTCACCGATGCCAATGACATAATTACCCAGCTACATTTCTGAAAGAATGCAAAAGCATTGACATATATTTTTCCTTCCTACAATAGCCCGACGGGCAGGGCAGAGATAGATTTTGGTAGCCCGACTGAAAAAATCGCTAGCCCCGGGACGTCGGGCTAGCGATTTTGCGAGCCCTGTATCTGATTGAGGAATCACTCATCTTTGGAAAAGAGAGTTTATTACAGAGAAATGTCTCTTTCCAAAATAAAAGCTATACTATACGCTTCTTCTGGGCTATATTCTCAGCAGCATATTAAACATATCAGGTCCCCATAAGGAGAATCATGTGCTAACGGCTGTCTAAATGACTCGGGTAAAGTTTGTAGCATTAACGCTAACCCTAACACATTTTAGAGAAAGACTAAAGAGAATATTTTTATTTGAATAGTTTTTGTTGTGTATCAGTTAGAATTATTATTTAATGGCAACATGTGAGAGAAAATCAAACAGGGTTAGGGATAGGGTTCTGGTTCTGGTCAGGGTCATCAATGATGACAACTTCGATATCACAGGGTCAATCACAGACTAAAAGAGCTGGTTTACTTTTTCTCAAGTGAAAATTGAGATACAGTACAGAAAATCCATATTTGTGTAGCTTGTCAGAGAGTGAGTTTCACTGGAACAGTCAAGATGATTTCTTCCAACAGTTAGCATTTTTAAAGCTATCAAAAATGCCTCATACATGTTCAGAAACTGCTGAAGGACTTGGAAAACAATTGCAACACACATGACCAGTCAAAAGCTTTAGAACACCCCAATTTTTCACTTTTTTCACTGAAAATCATGCAGTTTAATGCCTGATTGCACTCTGAAATTAAAGCATAGTATGAATAAGTAACTGGAGTTAAAAAAGAAATCATGAAATCAATTTATAGACCAAAATGTATTTTAAACATCTGACTCATCAAAGGTAATCTGACGGGCTTGAACCCATATTTGGGTCATTATCTTGCTGTAGGATGAACCCCTGACAAACTAGATGCACATACCAGAGGGTACTGCATGGTGCTGCAAAACGCTGAGGTAGCCGTTTTGGTTCAGAGTGCCTCACTCTGCACAAGTCACCGACCCTGGATCCAGCAAAACAGCCCCAGACAATCACACTTCCTG
The DNA here is from genome assembly GCF_018398535.1 of Haplochromis burtoni. Taxonomy (NCBI): domain Eukaryota; kingdom Metazoa; phylum Chordata; class Actinopteri; order Cichliformes; family Cichlidae; genus Haplochromis; species Haplochromis burtoni. The sequence continues at coordinate 642,382 of NW_024582547.1, read as the reverse complement.
ATGGTGATGATGCCACACACTGTGGAACCATCCTTTCGCCAACTCGACGCCTTACAATGATCCTGTGTGATGAACCGAAGATTTAAAAGTTTGATTCATCTGTCCATAATACCTTCTTCCAGTCTTCAGTAGTCCAATCGCAGTGTTTCATGGCCCAGGCAAGCCTCTTTGTCTTACTCTAACATCTGGCCTTCTTGCTACAACTCATCCTGTCAAAACTGCAGCTCGAAGTCTTCTTTTCACAGTTGAAACTGAGACTTGCTACTACGACCACTATGAAGCTGTGCTTGAAGCTGTTGTCCTGTCGCCTTTCACACAAGCTGTTAACTCTCAGAAACTTGTCCTCTGATTCAGTTGTGGCTTTGGGTCTGCCAGATCTTCCTGTCAGAGTTTGTTTCTGAATGCCTTTTGATGGTGAGGGAAACTGTATTCACTGACACCTTGACTTTCTTTGCAATTTCTCTGTAGGAAAGACCTACATTTTTAAGTATTATGATGGTCCGTGTCTCTTCCATTGTTAATTGCCTTTTTCTCGCCATTTTTGTAGCAACACACTACTTTCTGCAGTACAGTACTGTTCAACTGATGCTCACGAGGGTATGGTACCACAGTGTGTTCCAACACTGCTTTTATGCAGACAGAGGAGGTTGTAAGTAATCCAGAAAATTTGGAACACCTGTAGGAATTAGTAGCTTCAAGGCTTGATCAAACGCTATTGCTGCAGAACAGCTTTAAATTTTTACCCATTTTGTGTTTCCTGAAAAAGGTCTTTTTGTATAATTCTGAAATGTACATTATTTTTTGGTAACCTTACCTTTCTTTAACCTCTGTCAGTTCACCCGTTACATTTGTACCATTTCAAGCTATTCATTGGACTTGAATGACTTGAATTGCAATAAATAACTGGAAAAATTGGGGTCTTATAATAATTTGGGGGCAGCACTGTTACCTCACAGCAAGAAGGTCCTGAGTTAAATTCCACCATCAGGCCGGGGTCTTTCTGTGGATGCGGGAGTGAGTGTGAGTGCGAGTGGCTGTCTGTCTCTGTGTGTTGGCCCTGCGACGGCCTGGCGACCTGTCCAGGGTGTACCCCACCTCTCGCCCTATGACAGCTGGGATAGGCTCCAGCACCCCCCACAACCCTGAAAAGGATTAGCGGAAGCAAATGGGTGGATAAAAATTTTGACTGTTAGTCGATATGACTCCAAAAGGTATTTCCTGAATACATTGCACAACAAACTCATCTTCCACCATGTTCACTGGGGCTCCATTTAAGGCCAGCCTTAGGGGTATGGGCAGGCTTTGGGTTAGGTTAACATGCATCTAATTTCATAGAAAAGGACACTAAATGGAAAAACCTTTCACTTAGGGTAAGGTTAAATTGAATGTTTGAGACTTCATTAAGAAGGTACCAGCTTCTACTTTCTAAAAACTGTGGCTGAAAGAAAACCCAACTTCTTTTTTTAAGTTATTTTAATGCATTAAATGGGTTTAGGTATGCTAGCAAAGTGTTTTCTGTCTAGAAAACACAAACTAAATGTAGAAGCAAAAAGAAAGAAAAAATTAAGCTTCCACTGGTGCAACAGTCTACAGGCATCTTAAGACAATAAAATGCTTCAGAGGGAGAATGCTTTGACTCAAGAGCATCTCAGATCATTTCACTCTGAACAGATGATCCCTGCTGCATCTGTTAAAGCCAGCAACACAATGGTGGCATCCTGGGGAGCCTGAGGTACTCAAACACCTGGGCATTCAAACGACGAGAGGGTCTTTACCAGTGATCCAGCACCTGTGGAACATCATTGCCTTCACCTGACATCTTTATTAAGAGAAATATTTCCAAAGAGCTGCTGCAGAGGTGAGTTAGCTCCAGCACCATCCAGCAGCAGTTTTGCTGAATTGTAGGATGCTACTGTCTCGTGGGAGGTTGTCGAGCCAATTACACTGTAGCGGATGGTCATCGAGAGGGTAGCAGAGATAGTTCAAAGACAAGCTAAAGGTGTCTTAAGGAAGTATGCAATCAGGCCTGGAGAATAGTCCTGCTGATGGCAGCAGAAAAGCACCCAGAGGGTTAGTTTTCTCATTGAGAAAAGCAATTCTAAACTAATTTAACTGTAATATCATCAATTAAGTCATAACACAGTACAGTGAAATACATTTTTTATGAGAAGCCTTTTCCTGTTTCAATATAAATAAGCAGGAGCTTAATAACTTGAATTACCAATTGATTTACTTATTATTATGATTAAAATGTGGTTAAATGAGTTGCAATCATTAAAAGTTTAATTAGCATTTTAAGAATAGATTTTCACTTTTAGTCGATTTTTTGATCAAATGAATGGGAATAAAAGATAAAGCTATGTCAGTGACACTGCTGGATATGTATGGTAGTGTTTCTGTTTTATTGCATTGGCACCAGCTCTTATACAACTTTCCTCTTTTGCCCTCAAAACTTTAAATTGCATCTTGTCCTGCTTAAGAAGCTTCAATTACACTCTGGTGAAAAACAGTTAGTGTTATAAATTAGTGCTCATTTTAACTTTTCTCTCTATTTTAATGTTAATCAATTCAGCTTCAGGAAAACCTCTGGAGCAGCTGTAAACTCACAAGACAAGGCAAGAGCACTGACGGTTGGATTACACGTTTACGCTGCACTTTGAGTCTGCTAGCATTCCCTGTTACTGAAACAGAGAAATGCAATGAAAAAGCTAATACTATAGTACATTTGGTGTGTATACAAGAAGATACGTACAGGGTGTGACCTGGCAGAGGGGATGTCCCTGGCTCTTCTAAATTATTTGGTCGCAGCAGATGGCCGCCCCTTCCTGAGCCTGGAGGTTTTTTCCTGTTATAAGGGAGGTTTTCCTTCCCACTGTCGCCAAAGTGCTTACTCATAGGGGGTCATATGACTGTTGGGTTTTTCTCCAAATGTATTATTGTAGGGTCTATCTTACAATATAAAGAGCTTTGAGGTGACTGTTGTAGGGCTTTTCTCAGTTTTTGACCAATAAATCGTCTAGCTGACTTTGAAGTACTTGATGGATGTAACCAAATTTTTAATGGATTGTTAACAAATTATTAACAGAATTCATTCAAAACTGAAAGACATGCAAACATTACCAAGAAAAGAATCCCTTTGGCAGAGGTAATTATCCATCCATTCATTGTGCTCATCCATATTTCATATTAAACACTAAAGTTAGGTGTCAGCCCTGGAAAAATGGCACTAAGTGAAATCGAGGTAGCATGTTGCATCTGCCATGTTACAAAGCATTTCATCTGTTGCACCGTTGCGTGTCATTGGATCACCACGGTCTGCAAGAGGAAACCATGAGGCTGAGAATACTGTGCATATTCATTTTATTTTATAAGTTATAAATATTCTTGAAATGCACTTATAGATTGTTTAGGGGTTTGTAGCTTTTTATTTTATACACCTCTGACCCATTTGGGCATCCTTTAAAGACCTCTAGTGGTCTTTAAAGTCACTTGTATGTACCACACCAATGCATGCATGTTTACCGGTTCCTACAGGCTTTCTTCTTGTGCTGGAGAGCACCTACTCTGGTGTAGGAGCTAGAGCACCCTCATAAAAGACAGGGTGTTGAACTTTGAACTGTAAACGGCAGGAAGGATTTCCTCCAGAAGTTATAACTATGGAAAGTTCAAAAATGCCTACTGGGTACTTTTTTCCAACTACCACAACAATTATATAGCCAGCTACAGTGAGGCAGTGTATGCTATTCCGCTCTATGCCAGGGTTTGAATATTGAATCCTAGAAACAGAAACTAAAACAGAAATGTATGGTTGGTGTAAACTGCCCAGCTGTTCTACTCAGCCACATGTCACCAAGTGGAAGGTGCTGTGAAAAACAAGTATGTAAATGTCAATGTGCAATGTGTGTGTGTATGTGTTCATGTGCATGTGTGGTGCACGCGTGTGAAGAAAACAAACACAAGGAAAAGGAGAAATAATAAGTAATGGCAACAGAGTGTTGGTTTTTGACACTTCAGCTCATCACTTGCTCATACACATCATGGCTTTCCTGGCTGAAGTTAATCACACTCGCTCTCTGCCTCGCTCTCAGACACACACACACACCTACACACAGACACTGTACTGTCAGCTGTATCGATTGTGGGGTGGCCGGCGGATGAACCTGTCATGGCCAACATAGACCGGACTGGAGGATAATGAAGTCTTCCTGCCCTATTTGACAAGCTCCAAGAGAGTGTGTTAGAGATTGAACGAATGTCTGTGTGTGTGTGCGTGTGTGTTTGAGAGAGAGAGAAGGCAAAACAGAGAAAGATGCTCCTGGGACAGCCCAGAGGCGTCCTAACATTGCCTGAATAAATTGGATGGAAAGAAGCCCCTTGAGTTGAAGACGTGATCTGTCATGATGTCATCTAAACGAGACTTGCAATGGGAGCGGTCAGGGTGCTAATAAAGACATAACCCCTCAACACACACGTGCGTGTGCAAATGCATCCCCACATATGCATGCACGCACACACTCACATACACATCGATTGAAGAGTAAGTGCGAGCTGACATTCCCCAGCTATTTTGCTGGGAACATTTTAATCCGGCTGTAACAGTGCTAAAATATTCTACTCACCTCTTGCTGTCTCTCTCCATCATTTCCCTCCATCTCTCCGTGTTTCTAGAAGCAAAACTTTAGTCTTGTTAACTAATTTACTGCCTTACTTATATAATAAGGTTATTTAATATTTGTTATGAAAAATCCTATCTCCATTTAATGACTGTAAAGAACTTAGTGTCAGTTAAGCCAATTTGTAAGAACAATCTGTCTTATACACCAACCCTTTGCAACATTAAAACTTCTGACAGATGAAGGAAATTGAAACTATCCAGATCTCCACCTGAGCTAAACAGTGAACAGAGACGCCATGAAATTCACAAGATTCAAGAGATCTCCTGCCAGACAGTGGAGGATACCCCCAGAGGTCGTGTGTCGGTACCCCAGAAGCTGTTTAGCTCCACAATCAGGAAACACGATCAGGTGGTTTTCATTTTGTGTCTTAATGGTTTGTTTATACAATTTTATTTTTATTTTCGTTTTTAAAGTTGTTCCAGGAGACAAAATTTGATGTTCACGTTCAAACGGATTCCAAGGCAAACCTTAAAGTAACTACTGTTTATTTTTTATTAGTATTTATCTGTAAGTATTAAGAATGTTCACCGAACCACAAGGTCACCCACCATGCAACCACCCGACAGAATTATAACGGTCGCCTTCAGCCACCAGCTACTGCTGCTTGTTGTGTACACGTACATGTAGGTTTCTGTTTGAACTTTACCTCCCTTCCTAACATTTGATTTAATTAAACCGAATTCAATCCCATTTGATTTACACACAGCACCAATTCAGCAGCAGTGAAGCTTACATCTTAAACTGAAGAGCCTACATTAACAAAGAGAAAACTCCAACAATCACGTGACCGCCTGTGAGCAAGCACTTGGCAAAAGTGGGGAGGAAAAGCTCCCTTTAAACAGGAAGAAACCTCTGGCAGAGGTCTTCCTACATTCAGTTTTATCTTCCAATAAAAAGATGCATCCTCTGTTGGGTTAACATCAGGTGACTTAAAGGAAATGATGAATATCACATTTTCTTGCAGTGAGAAACTCTTGGGTTGCTTTTGCAGCATGCTGTGGGTCGTTATCCATTTATAATGTAAAACACTGTTTGATCAGTTTTTCCAGCACTTGGCTAAAGCAGAGTGCCAGGAGGAAGGGTTAGAAAGAGAGGCCCATTTCAGACAGAGCTTGACATACCCCCTTTTAAATCTGGAAACAGAGGTTGACGGGCAATTTGAGCTGATGAAGATTTCAGTGAAGATTGTTCAAAAACACATTTTACAGGAAATTAAAAGAAAAAAATATTTCACATGGCAACAGTTATACCATTTAAGCAGATATCATGCATCATTCGTACATAATTTAAGGCACCAAATCAAAGGGAATGAATCTGACTGTTGGCGCTGCATACGGCAAATGTCTGCATCCAATCTCTAGCCCTCCGCCTAAAAATTACTCCACATTCAGGAAACCGCACAACGACAGCTTTAATCCATCTTCCTCTGGCATGGACTTGACACTTATTCCTCCTGTGTTCCCTGTGGGAAACCTCTCTATTTCTCCCTCTCACCTTTGCCTTTTTCACTCACTCTTAGTGACACGTGTGTCCCTTCCTGAACAACACTTCAAGATAAAAATAACATAATTGAGCCAGCAGACTATCAGCAGATCCATGCTTAATGCATTTGTTATGCCACAGTACATTCACACAATACTGCTGAATCCAAACTTCTCACCCACTTTGTGAGTCAAACACAGTGCGACTGTTCATGTAGGAGTCACGCTCTGTGCAGTAACAACAGCTTTTTGTGACACAGTCCTTCTGCTGCACTTGTATTTTCTCTAAACTAAGAACATCAGAAAGCTGCTGTGCCCAGAACCGGATGCTGCTGGCATGGCACATCCATAACACTGTAAACTGTCAGGATGGCAAAAAATGACCTTATCCTGTATACGTGCTGCATGTGTGTGCGTGAGAATGTGTGTATGGAAGTGTGACAAAGAGAGTTAGAAAGTGTCAAAATATACTTATCAAAGAACCCACGAGGTCTCACTAATGTTTTCCTCTCTTACACTGTGTCTCAGTTAAAAGTCAACCCGGACTATGAATACAGATATTATTATTACCATAACATTATCATCATCAGATATTAAAGCAGAAGGTTTGGATATCTTAGTTTGTATTAAATTTGAAGGAGTGCAGGCTCTGGTTTAGCTCACTGGGAAAAGCAGGCGGCCACATGCTGCTTGGCGCAGAGCGGCCGGCCCGGGTTCTGCGACCAGCTCTGTCCCGCATGTCTTCCCCCTCTTTCTCCCTCTGCTTTCCTGTCACTCTTCACTGCACTATACAACAAAGCTGAGAAGGCCAAAAACAGTTACAGTTACAAACAAATATTAAGAACAAAGTGCTGCACAACACCAGCAACAGTATTGCCAAGAAGCACAATAATGCACAAATGAAGCACATCTCTTGTCATCGCGATTTTATCGACATATTATATATTAAAAAGTCACAGACAGTTTGCAAAGTTACTACCCCTGTACCTCTACCCTGATCTTAGTAACTCCACAGAGACGTCCTTCTCCTCACACACAAGGTCTTGTGCTTCTTCATTCTCCTCTTTTCACTCTGCGTGCTTATTCACCTCTCTGTATTTAATCATTAGTTATTATTAATCTCTGGCTCTCTTCCACAGGATGTCTTTTGTTGTCTCTTCCTCTGCTCACCCCCAACTGCTGCAGCTCCCTGAGCCTGGTTCTGCTAGAGGTTTCTTCCTGTTAAAAGGGAGTTTTTCCTTCCCACTGCTGCCAAATGCTTGTCTCATGGGGTTGGGGTTTTCCCTCTGTTATTGTAGGGTCTCAACTTTACAACATAAAGCTTCTTGAGTCAAAGAATATAGTCCCTCAACTTTTTCTAGCCACAAACATAGCCCATATTTACCAGCTCATGGTGGCAACAATCAGTTCATAAAACTACAACACGAAGCAAAACATTTATGGTTTATGACACTACAGTGCTCAGTCAGTCAGTTGATGTAAACTGTTGATCTCATTTTTACAATCTAGGCACCACTGGAAGCTCATATGCAAGAACACTGAGCTCTGAGATTGGCTGCCACTTACTAAAATAAGTTTGGTCGGCTTTCCTTTGAAAATCTCATGTCGCAGGCTTGTGCATTCAACTGTTTATCAAAGAATCTGATATTATATATAATGATAGTAATGCAGTCAAAACTTACATGTTAGTATTGATGATTTAATGAAGACAGTTTTGTATCAAAGCAGCCCTTATTCTAGGATTATAAGCGATACATTAGTCACTGCTCATCCAGTCTGACATGAGTACAGTAATCCATTATGATGTATACTCATGCTTGAGGCAGGTCTTCATCTACACCACAGGTGGAGCTGATCAGAAAAAAAAATCACTTATTTCTGGCAAGAACAAGACAAGAAGAAATTTAAGCAGGGAACAAAGTTTTCTGAAGAAGGTGTCTTCTTATTTCACCGTTGCAGCAGTACCCCCACTGTGTGTCCTGACTGCACGAGATGCTAATATATCATAGAAACACCTATAAAGTCGTGGCATGCTTTCACATTATTGCCTACAAAAACTCAGGTGTCCATGTCTACTCATTTTGTCTAACAAGAATGACATCAAAGTGCACCGTGAGCCAGCAGTCGCTTGTGGCACAGCCCACCGTTTCCAAGAACAACAGTGAGCACCAACCGGTGTCAGGAGTGTGAATCACCTAACATTTTCAGTGCTTCTCATGCCATAGGGTTAGGGTTAGCCTAACTCTAACATACAATACATATACCATGTGATTCCTGTGCTGAGGATCAAATCGCACCACCACTTGCGCTCATGCTCACAGTTAACCTTAGCCCACCTATTGTAAACAGCTGTGCATCAGGACCTCTAAATTCTTTATCATTTATTGAGCCATACTGTATATTTATTCTGGTGCAGTTCTAGCGAGGAGACTCAAACTATTAAACATAGGTACTTTTCTGGTTTTCACTCACCATGGCTGAAAAAACCTGAAAGCAGAAGCTGACCCGCAGCAGCAGTAAGCACTGCTGCTGCTTCAATAGCTTTGCTGAGGAATCATTTTGAATGCATCATTATCAAGCTCAAAACATACACACTCTACTGTAGCACTTACTGCTCTGAGTATATCAAACCTCCCACATGGAAGACAGCAGCTCCTTACTTACATTAAACAAGCCTAGCATTTTCTGTGCCCAGACTCACAAATGACAAAATCCAGCTGGAGGCCATCAGTGGTGAAAATACAAACAACCTTAATTCTATGTATGCACAGTAATGTATAGTTGATAGATTTGTGTGGCAATATGAGTCTTGAATATTTAATGCCAGCATGCCAGAAATACCAAGCGCTGGATACGCTCTTGATCTCAGGTAACTTGTCAGCAGTATGATGTGTATTTATCCAGCTACAAACATTAGTTTTGTCTTACACAAATGAGCCGTCAGAGAAATGCAGAGCTTCTCTCAATGTCAAAAAATGAAGAGGAAATTTTTTTAATTTATATATTAAAAAAATTTAATATAGCGCAGTTCTTTTTATAACACTGCCCATGATACACACTCTACCCTTGAGAGGATACAGAACATGAGGAAAGAGGTGTCATTCTTTTTGTTGGCGTGGCAGGAAGCACAGAGGTAGTTTTGATAACTCTGTGACCTTGACTTTGTTTAGTAGTAATTACAACAACAGCAACACAAAATCACTGAGTCTTCTTTGCAGTCTAAGCAATATATACAATTTAACTGAATACTTCAAATAGGACGTGTTTTTAAAGTGTCGGAAAACAATAAACTTGTGCTGGATATCTGTATGGATATGGGCCGGCTAACGTGTTAGGAATCGATGTCAAATGGTTTGATGGAAATATCAACCTACAGACATCGGGACAGGCGGCAGGACCCACCAGGACCATCTGCACCAGCACAGGGTCTGAGGATTTCATCCTGATGGCAGTCCGAGTGCCACTGCCAGTAAAGGTCTGTGCATCCTTCTGTGGATATGCCTCCCTCGCCTCCCTCACTGAGCCACAACCAAACCAGTCATGATAAACAATGTTACAGTCAGCATTAATGTTCTCCACAGCTTCTTCACACTCTTTCAAACCTGTCAGATATGATGAACTTGCCCTCAGCTTTGAAAACGAATGCCGGACAATGAGCACAGGACCCACTAGAGGATGCGGGGTCCTCTGGCCACCCTTAAGAGGTCTGCTTCTGATTGTTTGGTCAGAGACACCAGTGTCCTGCTGGAGGTGATTTTGTAGCTCTGGCTCATCCTCATCCTATTCCTCACTTGCAAGGAGCAGAAACCAGTCCTGGACTTTCTACAGGCCTGTCCAGCTCTCCTAGAGTAACTCCCTGTCTATCCTCTTCTATGCTCTTCCCTACCTTCTTGCAGTCACATGTATTCATGTGCCAAACTAGAGAAGTTGCATCCTCCAACCTGTGGATCCTCGATACATTTGAGGTATCACATCCCACCAAATGCCAAATGCAAAACAGTTAGAAAAGTTGAAGAGGGAAAAATGTCAGTGGTATGTAAGACCATCCCAGTTTTTAGGGTTGTCTCATTGTTGTTGTTAATGTCATTAACACCAAAGCAGCTGAAACTGTTAAAGAGCACTCTCTGCTACCAAACTGACCCGATCAATATCCCAGAAGTTTGATTGACTTGGTCAAGTGTTTCCTTCATTTTTTTCAAGTTGAGTATTACTGTTATATTATAAGGCTTTTTGTAATTCAAGGCATGATTTTCGGAAACACAAAATTATAATTAAAAGATCAGAAGAATTTTTAATCACACGTGCAAATGGGTCAGTACAGTCAATGGAGTGAGCAGCTGAAATGGGCTGGAACAATCCACAACAAAATCCCAACACTGTCAGTTAACAAGTAATTAAATGTGATAGACAGTTTAATACTTAATGATAGCAAGCAAGTTCATTCTCCGTCAGCTGCAGGCTGGCACGGTTTCCAGCTGATGCCATGAAGTTACTCATCAAGCCTGAAAGTGATGTCACCCTACTGCACAATCTGCACGCACACACCCTTTCCTTCGTCTCATCCCCATCAGGTGGGGAAGGGCAGCGAGCATAAACTGAATTACTTTTTCTTCAGTGGCAAAAAAACCCCTCAGCAAATATCATCAAACACACAAGATGTTTCTGTGCGACTTGGCCAACTGCCTCACTAGCCTAAAGGTGCAGTAGCAGTATTTAAGGGGAAAAAAATATGTGTGATAACTTCACTCTCAGAGATGGAGAAAGATGTGAGAAACTGCAGACAGTAGAGGAAGGTGAGAGATGACTTTTAAAGGTACAGACTGCTCAGCAAGTGATATTTGATAAACTGGAAACCTAAAGCTTACATGTACTTACTCTTTGTATTTCTTTTAAAGTCGGGCAAAATCGTGATCTGTTCATGATGAGTTGGAGAAACAACAACAAATACAACTATTTCACCTAATTCAAACGGGACATAAAATGAATAATAAGGACACTGGTTTGCTGTGGTGTCCAGTCATCATAGTTTTGATTAAATGTAGGAGAGTAACAAGTCGTCACTTTGAACTGTGGATGCTCTTTGGAAAAACTGCAGATTTCCACCTTTAAACTAGCTTGCAAGGTTGGGAAGCTGCTAGGACGGATGCAACATCTGCTTATATATTGTAGACTGGAACCTCAGAGCCAGCAGCCACACGGGTCAGCTGATCCAGCCCGTCCGCGAAAAAAACAAATTAAAATAGTTCATAATACAAAGTACTGTGTGACCTATTTCTAAATGAGTCTTTTCCCTGTGCTACACACCTACCCAATAACTTCAGATTCCCTCATCTTCCAAATCCCATTTTAATCCCTGAATACAGTATATTAAAATAACAGCTAGCCAACAGTACAGCATGTAATGACTATGTTGTGATATTTTAGTGTCTGTGAATCTTTGGGGAGGGTTTGTATTTATGTTTTTGCTTTGTTGCAACTTCATTTCCACTGAGGAAACTATTTTTATTAAAAGGATTTGTCTAGATAAGACTTAAAAATGTATGTGTTACCACAATTATTATTCTAATAATAATTATTATTGTTGTTATTATTTTGTTTTTCCACTGTTTTTTGGAGAAGCTGTCTGCAGGGGAGATACGAACATTACTTTTTATTGCACAAAAGGCAACGAGTGTGATGGTGAAAAGCAAAGTATATCCAGGCTATATGTGCATTATAGTGATAACAGCACAGACAGCATGTTAACACAAAGTTAGCCATGAACCCAGAGAGATGTTAAAGCTAACAACCAACAGGTAACACAAAGCAGTAGGCTGCAGCCTCCGTTTCTACCTGTTTAATTTCTAAAGTAGATTCGCCATGATGATCACTTTAAAGTCTCTTTATGCTGGTTTTCAACTTTGCTCTGTGCTGTCGGCTTTGTATAAAATGGGATTTGTGTTACTGTATGGAACTGTTGGGTAATAATGAGACAATGTGTTTTGTAATGAGAATGTAATGTAACTAGCAGTGTAACAAATTACTTTCTCCGGCATGTAATCAGTGATTTTACAAAGTAGTTTATTTTATTTATGATTCATAATCTTAACCTACAGGTCGTGTTTGCTGTGCATGAATGGATATAAATGGCCTGAGCTCCCCCCAAAAAGTTCAAATGAATTCACACCATCTGTGATTTCATTGACAATCATGTAATCATAGTGTATGTAGCCTGACTACAGCGCCACAAAGCTGAACTCCTACTCTACATCTACTCTGCCAAGTGTTTGTTCTGCAGGAGCAGCGAGGAAAGAAAAACTCTCTCATCAAATTATGAGTGAATATTTCCTGCATATTGAACCAATTAAATGAAACACTACAGGCTGAGTTTATGTAATGTAGATGTTAGAACATGGACCTGTCAGGATGGAGGAGACTCACTTCTGGTATCACGCCGAAAGAGTGATTTCACTCAAAGCTCTAATCCAATTCTTCCAGCTCTTTTCTCAGGACTTGAAAGACAATCCATCTGTTCCTCCTGGCCGCCGTTCAATCACACCGCCTTCTGTTGTGTGGGCCGGAGGTGAGTTAAATGTTTCTAGCACTTCGCTGACAGCCGAGGGAGTCAGGGACACGGTGGCATCTCTCTGCTATAAAGATCGCGGCTGGAGTCCTAATTCATCACCCCAGGCATCATCATGTGGCATTACAATATGCTAATGCGGCGACGCCGTGCCCTCGCTCTCACCTCGTTCTCTCTTTCATCTTTTTCTCTCCTCCCTGTCTCCCTGGGGGCTGAGCCACCTCCACCCCAAATCCCACTCTGCAATACGCACCTTGCTGCCAGTATGTGCAGGGGGCTTAAGAGTGATGTCAAAGCCAATGTTGGAATTAGGTGAGTGCTGTGTGTAGTTGTCTGACTGCAAATGACGAACATGTAATTAGCCTTTCGTGTCAGAGTTACAACTGGATCGCGTTTAATAAGAACAGGCTTCCCCACCAACTGGAAAATCACCTCACATGCTTTCAAATGGGAAAAAATAGAAATAACTTGCAAACAGGTATTTTTGGGGTTTAAATTTATGGTCTTGGGATTAAGCGCAGACGCAGTACAAAACGACTGCCCTGCAAACATGCCGGTATCAGATGTCATTCTTACCCCATGTGATGGATATGTTAGCCAGCCCCAGTCTCCTGAGATTGTAGTCGTGTCCAGTAGATTCACTGCAAAAGAGAGAGAAGAGAACAACACACCGGAGGAGGTAAGTGGTGAACTTTAAATGATTGTTTTTCCTCATCCTGCCCCATCCATCCTGTCCTTCATAACTATCCTCTGTGTGCACTGGCACCCGACAGAGCACCCCACATACACACATACACCTGTCTGACAGGTGTGACTGATGAGCCGGGACGGTCGTCACGGCAACTCTAAGCCAGGTGTCACATCCATGATGTCACCTTGACCTGTTTCACCCATCACGGCACCTCAGAACCTCAGTGGTATGAGCTCAGAATAGAACAGGACACGAAACACTGCTTTTCAGAGTGGAATAGAAACACTGCATTAACTTGTTTGTTTATATGGGTGAAAACCACCAATCAGAATGCTCCATTTTCATATGTGTTTTAAGTCAGGAAAGAAGTGGCATGTAAAAGGCAAGTACCAAACACCAGCATGTAACACATGGGACGGACAAAAACAGTTTGACAAAACATTACGGCAAAGTGTCACTCCAAGCAGGCGGCGACCAATCAGACACTGTTTGCCTGTCTCTATTTTTCATGGTACTTTTGTTTATTGCTTGTTGGCAGGAAGTTTCAAGGGCAGCACAGTGGTGCAGTGTGAACATGCCTCACAGCAAGGCTGTGGTTTCAGACCTTTCTGGGGCCTTTCTGTGTGCCTGTGTGGGTTTCCTCCCACAGTCCAGACATGTACATGCTAGGTTGACTGGTGCTTCAGTATTGGCCGTAGGTAAGGATGTAGGCTGCGTGAATTTGGCTTACAGCGCAAACCACTTTTGTTTGGTCAGTAAAAGTAAAAATACCAGTCCAGTACTGCAGTATTATTTGGGCATTTAAGTGCAGATTTGTTCTGTTTGAAGCCAATTATGTCAGACTGACTAACACTTAACTTATCTTTAGCTTTGTTACAGCAAAAAAACTGAAATGAGAAGTTTTTTTTCTCTTACCTGGTAGTTAAGCATTTGGTGCATGTGTTTTTTCCCTGTTTGTTTGCTTGTTTGTTTAATTGTTTTTGGTTTTTAAATGAGCCCAACCTGAAATAGCTAACACATAGCTGAACTCTTTTTTACCATCATAAGTGTTGTTCAAATGACTGTAACTCCATTATGCTCATTGTTTTAGAAAGTTGAGAAGACGAGCTGTACGGGATATTCAGTGTGTCACAGTAACACAAAGCATTCACAAAGTACTGCTGTCTGAACACAGGCAGCATAATCAGCTCCACCTTGCTTTTGGCAAATGGCAAACCACGTTCCCATAACTCCTCGATCATTTTGGGCTAGAGAGAAAATTCAAATAGGAAGCCCGAGCTAAATGTTAAAATAAAAGTAAAAATAAAAGGTTTTAGAGAAAGTCACGTCACAGAAATAGCAGCAATTTTATAAATATTTAATATAAACATAATTTAATAACTATAATTATATAATAATTCAATTTGGTAGCACTATGTAATACAGCCCAGGACCAACCCAGTAAGCTTGTTTGGTCATCAAGCTTTTAAAAAGTGCAAACAGCTAACTTATGACATTTTAGAATTTGAAAATAAAAACCTCCATTTACTGTGAATGACCTGTAGCAGCATCTTCATGGAGACCCACGCGCTTGAGTCATGTTCACTTCAAATGGAAGTTAAAGTATTTTCAGCTCACACAGACTTGTCCTTCTTCCTATAATTTCTGTATTTTTGTGTCTTTATCCGATACAGCTGCATCTAAAATTCACTCCACATTCGATCAAAACACATCTGAGTGACAGGACTTTACAAGATGGGATGGACAGCTGAGGAAAAAAACACATCTTGGTGAACTATTAATTCTACACAGCAGCAGTGTCCATACAGTCTGCTCAAGCAGGTATGTGTGTGTATGTGCGTGTATCTCACCCCTCCAGCACTTCCAGCTAATATGATCTCTGCCCCAAGGCTGCTTGTCAAGCAGCCAAGTGCTGTTCCCCATATTAGAATGAGTTTAACAAAACACGTCACACTTCTTAGCTTTCGGTCTCTCATCTTCATCTCTCTGCTTGACACTTGCTCTCTTCCTGTCTCTCTTGCTACCGTATGCAACCGTTTTGCCTCAAAGCAGCAAGCGAACTGCCAAGGCCTGGCCTCCTCCCCCTCAGCTGGCTGAGTTCATGCTTTTTACTCATACGGATAATTTTTCAGAAAACAACCGTGAGGTGATCTCTGTGGTTTCCTTGGAAAATGCTGCAAAGTGAAAGTTCAGAAATGATGACACTGACTGTTCAGAAGTTGCGCTTTTGTGCATTTGCATGTTTTGTAGATGGCAGTCTGCCGGCAAAAAGGAAATGATGACATTTACATATCTTCCTCTGTGATAGTTCATGAGTAACTATGATGTCTGAAAACTAGAAAAGCACCACAGAGAGACATTTCATGCACAGGAAGAGATGCGCAGACATTGATTGACGATAAGTGACAGGAAAAAAGCTGACGCGCGTAATGAGCACTTAAAGCGGCTGCACAGCTACGGTACACTTACACAGGTGTTTTCTCTTCTGCCTGATTAGATGTCCTCTCAGAACTGTGCGAGTACTTTGTGCTTGACTGACGTCTGGCTTTCTCCATAACTTTAACAACAAACACTCCTACATATCTTTTCATAATACTGCAATAAATATGCAGCATACAGTGGGGCAAAAAAGTATTTAGTCAGCCACTGATTGTGCAAGTTCCCCCACCTAAAATGATGACAGAGGTCAGTAATTTGCACCAGAGGTACACTTCAACTGTGAGAGACAGAATGTGAAAAAAAAATCCATGAATCCACATGGTAGGATTTGTAAAGAATTTATTCGTAAATCAGGGTGGAAAATAAGTATTTGGTCAATAACAAAAATACAACTCAATACTTTGTAACATAACCTTTGTTGGCAATAACAGAGGTCAAACGTTTACTATAGGTCTTTACCAGGTTTGCACACACAGTAGCTGGTATTTTGGCCCATTCCTCCATGCAGATCTTCTCGAGAGCAGTGATGTTTTGGGGCTGTCGCCGAGCAACACGGACTTTCAACTCCCGCCACAGATTTTCTATGGGGTTGAGGTCTGGAGACTGGCTAGGCCACTCCAGGACTTTCAAATGCTTCTTACGGAGCCACTCCTTTGTTGCCCGGGCGGTGTGTTTTGGATCATTGTCATGTTGGAAGACCCAGCCTCGTTTCATCTTCAAAGTTCTCACTGATGGAAGGAGGTTTTGGCTCAAATCTCACGATACATGGCCCCATTCATTCTGTCCTTAACACGGATCAGTCGTCCTGTCCCCTTGGCAGAAAAACAGCCCCATAGCATGATGTTTCCACCCCCATGCTTCACAGTAGGTATGGTGTTCTTGGGATGCAACTCAGTATTCTTCTTCCTCCAAACACGACGAGTTGAGTTTATACCAAAAAGTTCTACTTTGGTTTCATCTGACCACATGACATTCTCCCAATCCTCTGCTGTATCATCCATGTGCTCTCTGGCAAACTTCAGACGGGCCTGGACATGCACTGGCTTCAGCAGCGGAACACGTCTGGCACTGCGGGATTTGATTCCCTGCCGTTGTAGTGTGTTACTGATGGTGACCTTTGTTACTTTGGTCCCAGCTCTCTGCAGGTCATTCACCAGGTCCCCCCGTGTGGTTCTGGGATCTTTGCTCACCGTTCTCATGATCATTTTGACCCCACGGGATGAGATCTTGCGTGGAGCCCCAGATCGAGGGAGATTATCAGTGGTCTTGTATGTCTTCCATTTTCTGATGATTGCTCCCACAGTTGATTTTTTCACACCAAGCTGCTTGCCTATTGTAGATTCACTCTTCCCAGTCTGGTGCAGGTCTACAATACTTTTCCTGGTGTCCTTCGAAAGCTCTTTGGTCTTGGCCATGGCGGAGTTTGGAGTCTGACTGTTTGAGGCTGTGGACAGGTGTCTTTTATACAGATGATGAGTTCAAACAGGTGCCATTCATACAGGTAACGAGTGGGGGACAGAAAAGCTTCTTACAGAAGACGTTACAGGTCTGTGAGAGCCAGAGATTTTCCTTGTTTGAGGTGACCAAATACTTATTTTCCACCCTAATTTACGAATAAATTCTTTACAAATCCTACCATGTGGATTCATGGATTTTTTTTCACATTCTGTCTCTCACAGTTGAAGTGTACCTCTGGTGCAAATTACTGACCTCTGTCATCATTTTAAGTGGGGGAACTTGCACAATCGGTGGCTGACTAAATACTTTTTTGCCCCACTGTATATAATATACAGTAAAAAAAAGACTATGGAAATGTCTTTCAAATTCAGCAGACACAAAAGAAAAAAGCCAAGATTAGTCCAGTATCAGCTCTAACACTAACGTCAACACTGTCTGAGGAAAACTGTATCTGAAGCATCCTGCTGCGTTTTTTGTGTTTATCAGAGTTTTTTCACTGAAACAGTTGCTTGTCGCTGCTGGAAACACGGCTGATGAGAGAGCAGAGACTGGTTCACATAGTAAATGTGGCATGGAACAAAAATAAGGGTGAAAACAAAGAGTGAAGTATCTATTGTGTCTGCAGAAGTGCCTGTAATCATTAAAGTGCCTCTGTTAGCCTTTATATAGTAATATCCCTTTTTTGTTTCACCCACCGGTTAGTTTGATTTAGCCACAAAGAATATTTGGTTAGGTTAACAAAAAAACACACTCTTTTACAGCGTTGAACATCTTAGAAGGCTCCATCTTCTAGCATGAAAGAAAATCTTTTCCCTCCACATCTAAAGGTGTCAGCCCATTTATTACAATAAGAGCTTATGTGGTCTTTTTTTGAGTACAGTCCTATCGGAGGTTGCCCAGTGACTACACTGAGCTTTTCTGGTTAGGGTTAGACAGCAACTGATTTTTAAATATTTACGGCAGTTAGTCACAATATTATCACGGATTACATGTAACTCCTGTCTTGACATTATAAAGTACAAATACTTTGTTACCATACCAGAATGTTCAGGTTTCTGTACTTTACGTTTTACTTCTACGCCCTACTTTTTTAAACAGATATCTGTACTTTCGACTTCTTATATTTTCAGAACAGGCTCGTTACTTTTGCTTTAACAGATTTTGAGGGGAGTTACTATTTGACGTCCCTGCAAGCCTTCAAACATTAAAACAAATATGAGAGTGAACAGTGACACATGAAAGGCAGTCCTGTTTCAGTATTAATCACCAAGTAAAAAGAGATGAAAGAAGCAAAATTGTTTACCAAATTCAGGGGTTAAAGTGGCTCGGTGTTTTTAATTACCAACTCCAGGTCTCCGTAAGTTATGCTTGCCGTACTTAAGCAACTAGCAAGCCCTACTGGAGAGGAGCGCACATAAAGAGAATTTATTTTATTTAAGTAGCAGGTCATTTCAGTGCAGCATTTCTATCAGCTCAACAAACATTAGCAAACGCACAACCTGTGTGAAGTTTGTCTCACGGTGTGTTGCAGCTAAAGGTCCAGCTGCTGTATTTCACAGGGAGAGAAAAGAAAGAAAGCTAACTTTACTCAGAGATGGAGAAAGATAAGAAAGACTGGACAGGAGAGGAAGAAGAGAGCTTAGATTTAAAGGTGAGGACTGCTCAGTGGTGTTAAACTGTAAAGCTTATATGTAAGTCCTCATGTTTTTAAATCAGATATTGGGTCTGTACATGTGACATTAGGGTTTTTTCTTATATTGTGAAACATGCTGAGGTCGACTAACTGTGTTATTTAAAGGTTGTATGAAAATCCTCTGCAGGTTAGTGCAGGATAAACAGGTTAGTTTGCTGTACCGTGAATGTTTCAAAGGCCTTCCCACCTGCTGGATCCCACTTTAGCCTCTTCTCTACTAATGTTCCTGTTAGAGGCAAAGTCACTCTCTACAGTGTAGGAAACAAAAATAGAGATATTTTTAAAATTCCTTCTTTTTCTCTGTTTATGTTCTTATTTACTTTTACGTGAGTAAAGAAGTTGAATCAGTACTTCAACTCTTACTGAAGTATTTTTTAACACTCTCTGTACTTCTGCTACTCTATAAAAGTACAGAATATCTGTACTTTTGCCCCCTCTGTCAATAGGAGGCTGTTTCTGTTTTAATGCTGTTTTAGTGTCATCTTGATGCGCCAAAATCACTCTGAAGATGGCAACTGACTGCAAAGCAATTATTTTATTTTTATTATTAACTGTAATTTGTGCTGATAATTACGTAATAATTATGAATTAAGAGCAATAAGATGCTTTTCAGAGTGTAGTGACTTTCGAGTCTCCTAGCATAGTTGTTCCTAACTGTAGCCTGAAGAAAGTTCTAATTAGGCGGAATCATTGAAAACACCTGTGTGGGTTGACAGCCCTTCAACGCAAATGATGCGTGTGCATACACCCACACACACACACACACACAAGGACATGCACAAAATCACTTATTTTGCAGCTCACTTTATTAAAATGATTCTGGGCTGTCTGGCTCTTTGGTGGCTCCAAATAGCAGGAGTCAGCCATTCTTAGAAGTAATGAAGAGATCTAATCTGGGTTAGTCCAACTCTGAACAGTGCTTACTGGCTGCTGTTTTGCAGAGGGAGTTGTGTGTTTTGCTCTCAAGTGTCAATTTGTGGCTTGCAGTGGGTCAAGAACACCCACAATTCATAGAGGCAACTAGGATGAGTGCAAAATGAAGTAATGGGGATGGAGCACTCTTCTTCACTGAAGCTCCACTTCATGATTTAGAGTAATAAGACACAAGTATTTTTCCATAAAAATCTTGCCAAGTGGAGTCTCGTCATCTCCTAATTTCTCTGTGCAAAGGCTGTAGCTTTTCTCATGTGTTGCAATTAGCTGGTGTGTCACTCCTTCTAATTTGGGCATTGGGCCGCTGTGGAGGGCAGTGGGTCAGAACACACAGACAGATGGCAGTGCCACCATTCGCTCATCCCTCCATCCATCCCTCCCTCATCTCCTGGCCTTCTCTCTGCCTCTCCCTCGCCAAGGCGCCAACATCCCATTGCATCGTATCGATGATGCGGTAGCCCCTTGCGCTCTAGCCAAGGTCACAAATGGATGTCGCCAATTACACTCCCTTGAGTGCTCTCCGCCGGCCCGCCAAAGTGACATAATGAAAGCAGCGTACCGGTGCAAGTGGATTTAATAATTCTTCACTGCACCGAGGGAATTTTGCTCCACTATACTGTTATTATTAAAGCACAAAAAAATAAAGACAAATAAATCCACTCCCTGAATCTGAAAATATGTGAGGCGGCATGTTATCACTGCCGCAGACCGTGTGAAGATTCACAAGCCGTTCCCAGTGGTATTAATTTAATTTCCACTCAAATGAGAAATCCCTCTGTCTTTGAAGGTGGTGGGAGTCATTTATCTAATTTGCTCTGGCTGCCTGAATTATGACTCGTATACAAGCGATAGGGTTTAGTGGCATGTCTGCTGCTTTGCTTTAATGTGACGGCAACTGTGTGAATAGAAGAGAGGACAGGCAGTAATTAGCACTTTGTATACACATACCCCAACACACACACACACACACTTTGTCTCATCTTGTATGGAGGAAAGCGGAAAAAAGCTCAATCCTCTTTTTTTAATTCTCCTTTTCTTCATTGCATCCCACCTCCACCTTCAAGCACTGTTTTCACAAAGTTCTAAAAGCAGTGCTTTACAAGGCTTTTGAGGGAACAGGCTGACCTCCAGTAAGCTCCAGCAGCAGAGCTCGGTCTCAAAAGCTCTGCAGCAGTGAAGAGGTTAAAAGCCTCTGTTTGGCGTTGGCCGGGCGGAGGGACCGAGAGTGCATCTCCTTGAGGACCCCCGGGCTTGAAATTGAGTTTGTTCCTGTTTCACAGCATTCTCTTAATAACAGGAACACAAACCATCACCCCCACCTACACCTTCACCAATTTCTCTCTGTGCTGCTCTCCTCCACATCTCGGGGAGCGCCAAATGAAAAAGCTGTCCGCCAACTTGGGAGCTTGTTCCCACTCACTCAGAGACACAACACATATTTCCCAGGGCGGCGCTCAACTTTTTCGCGGTGCCATTTCTTTTCCCTCCTCTCTCGCCCCCATGACTCCATCGGACTGGTAGGTTAGCGCCGGGGCTCGTGCGTGAGCGCCTGCGGCCTGGCACTTCATGTCACAGGCATGTGTCAAATAAGCCAGGCCTTCTGATGCCTCTGAAAAGGCAGCAGTGGTCGTGGCCGGCTGAAAGTGGGCGTATGTGTGGCTGGAGTCAACGTGGAAGGATTATGGGCTGTCACAGAACGGCTCGCCTGCAGCGCTGTCGATGGCTCGGTATGGCCAATAGCGACAAAGTTGTCTTTATAAAATATATATATATATATATACACACACACAAACACAAAAAAAGAGGCGAGTATAGATGGAGGAAATGGCAAAACACAGCAGATGCTCAAAACTTCATTTCCACCCCAAAAGACATGGTCATACATTTCAGAAGGGAGAGTGCAGCCATCACTCTACACAAAGTGTATCAGCACACACACACACACATATAGCATGTGTACATGCAGAGAAATAGAAGGCAACATTCGATGGCAATCAAAAATGTGCATAGACCAACGCATAAGTGTACATCCTTTCAAGCAAATATGCACGCTCACACATATGTACAGACACACTCATTGATGGCACAGCTCTTGTGTGAGACAGGCACTGTGACAGCTGTGTAATTATCTCATCAACACCTCCCTGCTCTAACAAGCTTCTCCTTCTCTTGTCTCTCTTCGAGCCGCCTGTAACGCTCCTCATAGCTGCTGCGACCACGGACGATAAAAGCCTTCACGGAGATGAGAGGAGCTTCACCAAAACACCGAACGCTGGCGCTCGCTTTTTCTCTTTTATTTCCTCTTAGTCTCTCTCTCACACACAGACGCACACACTGGGACACACAGAGCTATTGTCTGTCCTTTCTAGTTTTGTTTTTAGAATTGCTTCGCAGTCTCAACACCAATTCCATACTCTCCAATTATAAGAACAAGTCCACATAAATTACTGCCTCTCAAGAAAACTCAAACCAATATGAAATAATTTACAAGCATTCTTTTCATCGCCAGCGCTCCCCTCCTCTCCTCTTTACAGATGCAAGTGTATGGGTTTTTTTTTTTTAAATGCTCATGATGAGCGGTCACAGTCACAGGGAGGTGTGCTGGTTCAAGTCAGGCAGATGAAATGAAGAAATGAAAGGTGGAAATGAATTAAGGGAGACTGATATGATTCCCAAATTGTTCATTTGGTGCTCACAAGCAAAGAGAGAGCACATTATTAGTAGATCGTGTTAATGCACCACACCAGGACACTTGAGTATCCAATGATGGTGGGTGATTAAAGTAAAGTAGTTTTCAGGCATTTTTGAGATTGAAAGTGTGAATCCTCGGTCACCAATGAGTTGTACAGCAGTCCAGATCCAGACCCAGATGCCATTCTTTGCTGGTTATTTCAGTCTGGCACAGCTGTTCTGAATGGGTTCATGAATAAGGTAGATGTTAATGGATATATTCAACAGCTCTGGTACACAGGAAACACACAGACCAATCACATGCTTTGTGAGTCATTCCATGTGATGCTGCTCAGCCAATCAAATAATTTATTTAGAGTGCATGTGGGAAAACAGAAAACTCCACGAGGAGATGAGAGAAGCCTGAAGAAGTAAGTCAGGGGAGCAGCAAGAAAAGAGGGGTTAAAGCTGAGATGGGTTACATGTGAAGGAAAAAGAAGAAAAGGGGAAACACAGAGTAAAAGTTTTCCTTTTTTTTAAATTAAGCATCTTATTTCAGGATAGCTTTTTCTAAAGGTCTTTTTTAACTTTTGAATGCAAACCTTGATTAACTTTGAATGAGAAAGAATTAAATATATTGAAATATCTTGCACTGAATTCTGATGCAGGTGGAACTTTAAGACATTCTGGAACTTTGTTATTTTCTTGAACTGGACCTCTTTAATTTTTAACTGACAGCCCTGCTGTATAGTAAAGAAACGTACAATCGTGGCTTATCAGGCACAGCTATGCTGCAGAGTGAGAAAAAGTCCAAAAACTAAAGAAAGAAAATATGATTTTATTTGGGGTAAAAAGTTACGAGCTGGAAGAAGTGCAAATAGATTTATCATGACTGTGAATGTGTTTACATTTTATTTTTACCTGTTGAAAGACGTTTCATTCAAATACTGGCTTCCATTTTAGCGATCTACGATGGAGGAGTGCTGGCAGGCTATACACTAAAAATGTTACGCCTATAACATCTGTTCCCTGAAGGAGGCAAACGAGGTGCAACACAAGGTTGCCTCCCTGTGCAGCTGGGCTCGATGAGCAGTGGTTATCGAAATGAGGGAGAACTGTGTTACAGGGCTGCTCATAAGTCATCACAGTTCATCTCCCTATCATGTTTTGAGTTTTGAGTAGGGCTCATGGTATAGTTTTGGTTTATGAAGTTATTTATGTTCCAGTTATTCAGTATTTCATCCGCTGTATTCACTCTGTTGTTTGTATCCTAGTGTCGTGTGTGTGCTATTGTTTGCATAGTCTGTGTCTCAGTGCGTGTCCTGTCTTATTGTGATAGTCCTGTGTAGGTGATGTTCTGTTCTGCTTCCCTGTTTCGTCAGTCAGATTATGTCCAGCCGTGTTTCCTCTCTGCCTGGATTCCCTCTTGTGTATATAATGTCTCTGTCTCCTTCTGTCCAGTGTTGTGATCTCCTTCTTGCTGTGTTTCCTGTCTGTATAGTAATTCCATGTATAATTCTGCCTGTTTAGGATCTCCCAGTTAACCTTCCCAGTTTAGTTGTTTACCTATAAACTCACAGTCCTGCCTGTGAGTCTGCACTTTGGGGACATAACTCTGCCTAGCACACAGATCCACTAACACTGCCCTAAAGGCATGAATAGACATGTCTTCAGCCAAGACATGCGGGGCTATGACATCCCATAGTATGTGTTGTACCGAGTGTATCAACTGAAAGAGAACATATTCTCCAGTACCAACTTGGTTCATCTTTGCACTCCACGACTCAGTTTTGGAGTTCTCCATTAGGTGGTAGTACCTGGTACCAGGTACTCTCTCTGTAACTGCTTGGGGTTCCAAGCGATCTGAGGTGATCCAATGTGATGTCAACAGTGGGGTCACTCGATGAGTCATGAGAATGTCTCCATCACAAAAATCAAAACTACCATTTTTGAAACCTGACAACAAGGGAAATGGCTACACAAAAGACCATGACCGAGGTTCCCAAGTCTGACACAAAGCCATACACCACATTTGCCTTAAAGACATTGTTGTGGCGTTCATGTTGCATAGGTACTAGGTACTAGTGCAAAATAATAATTGACTTTAGGCCATGAAAACAGATCAGAGGGGAAAATGAGTGTAAAGTGTAAGGGTTAGGGTTAAGCACATGTTGGTAAACTTCAAAGGGCTGTTCAACTTTCAGTTGCCATGTCAAGACCCAGATTCACAGAATATAACCTTATCAGAATTAGCTTGAATCATGGCCCTCTTTAAAGATTTTCTTCATAGCAAAGCAGCTTTTTCTTTGCTTACTATTCCAAGACTTATCTTAAAGTAAAATGAGTCTGATGAATGTGTGTCAACGTTAGATTCTTCTTCGTCACTCAACGGAAGTTATCTGGGCTGCTTCACTAAATTTCCCCAAGTCTAGATTTGTTTGACAAGATTTAAAGAGGGCATCAGAAGAAGAAGAAAAACCCTGTAAACGGAGTTCTGTAAAGTTTCTTCAGCCAGTATTGACTTTCATTTTACAGAGAAGGGAACCAAATCATGTGGCTTCCTGGATGACAAATGAGCTGTAAATAAACCACAACACATGGGAGCAGAACTCCAGGCTGGGATCACACCCAATACATAACATGTTTGTGTTGCTGCAAATGCTTACCCACAACATATGTTACTACACATTATGCCAGCATTCTTAGTGGTCATTTTTCTTCTTTTCCTACCTTCTTGCTTAATACTATTTTGATAATTACTGAGTTAATAGTATTAGTAAATATTGTGTGTAATGCATTTAAAAAACCCTCATATAGTTTTTTGTTGTTGTTTGTTTGTTTGCTTTTTTAAAATAAAACTGTTGCAGAAAACCTATTTTTATTTTCAGGCTATAAGAATTTTCAAGCAGGCTTCAAGAAGGTTTGCATGTGTACAGCCTTAATGCTGGCTCTCATCCACTGTGTAATAAACTAAAGACTCGAGAAAGACAGAGAGATGCTCTCTCTCTCTCTCTCTCTCTCTCTCTCTCTCTCTCTCTCTCTCACACACACACACACACACACACACACACACACACACACACACACAGTTCAACACTGAATGCTCATCACTGATAAGAAGGTAGCGATCTGTGACAGAGTGGAGCAGCCATTAAGGGAAGGAACGACAATGCAGTGACTGCATCTTTTCTTGATGAAGTTTGCCTTTAAAATGTGGATTGGATTAGATTACAAACCTGAGTACATCAGCTAATTCCTTATTATAATGGTAAATTTTTTTTAATTAATCTAAGCACATTTTAATGTATTTATGCTGCTTTGTACTGCATTGTAAAAGCTGATGCCAGTTAACATACTTTCTGGTACCTTTTTGGCCATGAATAATTTCAATAATCACCTCCTCACCTAACAAACTGATTATAATAATTTTGAGTAAAATGTAACTGAAATGTATAAACGCAAAAGTTTACTTATTCACATAATTAATCATTAGGGAAAATATGCTTAGTATAAACTGAATGCATACCAATCCAGTACATTTCATTTAAATTTAATGTTCTCCTTTGTACTTATGCAAAAAAATCAAATCACTTAAAGTCAGCATTTTGAGTGTAAATATTTTCTTCAGTGTGGAGTCCAATCATTTGGACCTGTAGATACATGACTATAGACTTTACCTCTATTTTTAAAACTGTAAACAGTAAGAAACCATCAATAGGAGAGAACACTGCCAGCCTACAGAGGAGCCCTGCTTAGTAGAGCCACAATAGAGAAACAATGATGTAACAGAAATATATGGGCTACATTTTTCTTTAAGAGAAAATGAATATTTTACACATTTATGCCTTCATTGTCCTTGTCGTTTCTTAATTTACTCTCAGCATGTTTTTCTACATATCCTCACATCTCCCCATCTGAATAAATACTCACCGTCCTCTGTGGCAGTTTTCCATATGTCTAACTTGCTGTAAAAACGGTGCTTTGTTCAATGGTGTTCAGCTCTTTTTTTCCATTTTCTTTCTGTGTTTCTTGCTGTGTCTTTTTAGCATTTGTTGCAGTGGCCCATTTTCCCCACAGGGATCATTAAAGCTTCATCTCGTTACCTCCACACCTACACTAACCTTCCTCCCTCTTCTTCCTCGTCTCATCTTTCTTCAGACTCTCCCTGAAGTTTTTCTCCCCAGAGGCTCTTCTTTCCTCCGAATGTCTCCATTGTGGTGTAAGCCTTTTGTCCTTGGTACCAAGAAAGCAGTACAACCAATGGCGGGAGAAGACGGCTGAGAGACTTATAATGACACACAGATGCAGATGTTCCCTTTAGAAAAGACTTTGTTTCAACTTTTCACCCTCTGCTTCTGAACTCATATGATAAGTGCCAGCAATAGGTTTTAAAGTGGTAGACAGAACAAACAAGTGGAAATGGTATGAAACAGTGTGGACGCACGCACGCACGCACGCACACACACACACACACACACACACACCAATTTTTGGATAAAAAATAAAAAAATAATATACACTTGCTTTTTTTATTCACATTAAATATTTTGAATGGCTCAGATATGTTTGCATAAATTTACATAATTATACAAAAAAAAAATTCTTTTTGAGTATTTTGTCAAAAATTGAATCCTGAACCCAACTTTTTAATTTTTTGAATCGTTATTTAATTTTTTGGCCTAAAGTTCAGCGTTTAGTCAGGAAACAACTGTTTAATTTCTTGTAAACTTTCCTTGAATTTTGATAGATTTTAGTCTGTTGTTTCTGTGTTACTTGCATTGCAAGTTTTCTTTGGACATATGCTCTGAGTTTACAGAAACAATTACCACATTTAAATGGTATTTAAATCTAGTCCATTCCCCCCTGCTTATTTTGTGTGGTATACACAAAAATGTGTAATCTCTTTTTTCTTTATTTCTGACATCGTTTACATATTTTAATTGTATTATTTGTATTTGCTTTATTTTGGACATTCATAACATTCAGTTATTAAATACTTATATAGAAACACAGTTATTCAATTCAATTCAATTTTATTTATACAGCACCAAATCAGAACAACAACACCTCAAGGCGCTTTATATTGTAAGGTAGACCCTACAATAATACATTACGAGAAAAACCCAACAATCATATGACCCCCTATGACAAGCACTTTGGCGACAGTGGGAAGGAAAACCTCCCTTTTAACAGGAAGAAACCTCCGGCAGAACCAGGCTCAGGGAGGGGCGGGGCCATCTGCTGCAACCGGTTGGGGTGAGAGAAGGAAGACAGGATGAAAGATATGATGTGGAAGACAGACAGAGATTAAAAACAAGTATGATTCAATGCAGAGAGGTCTATTAATACATGTTGAGTGAGAAAAAAATAAAAACGTATTATTATTAGTTCCCAAATGGAGAGCGAAACTAATGAAAGTGGAACGAGCACATTAACAGAAAGTTAACTGGAAAGGAAAAGTGTGGCAGTCATCTCTGTTGTTTTATTTTCCGTCATGGGTCAACAAAAGCAGATTCAAGGATGAGAACTGGACTGAGGCTGATTACCAACTTCCTCATATCAAGCTACTCCTTAAACAGAGAGAACAGCTAAGCATCTTACCTGGGCTGTAACAGTGCCACATGCTGACTAATTGGTAGTGAAGTCAAAAACAGACAAACTGAAGGCCAATATCACACTAACCTGGGCACTGATGCAGTTTGTTAAAGGAATCCTAACCAAGAAACTGTATTGTCAATATTTTAATGATTTAAAACACTGGATTCCTTTGTAAAATACCAGCAAAATCATCAAAATTATAACAATAAAGATTAAATATTTTACTATATTGACTATACAATATATAAAAAATGTACCTTTTGAAGTTCTGTTTTTTAAGATCCACTAATATTTCGAGTCAGTCACAGGATGGTGGACTGATGGTTTTTACTGTAGAAAATGCCCCTGACAATAAGGTACGTAGAAGTTTGAATGAAGGGTTTCTGCTTAGAATCTACTATTATAACTTTACTGTGTTAATACGCAGGTAACAGGTCTGACTAGAGCACCAAAAAATGCTAAATTAAAAATATCAGTTCAGTGCTGCCATATTGAGGACATGACTGACTTTGTTAAGTTTAAAGTAAATGAATAAATAAATAAAAATCTAATTAAAACTGAGCCAGCCATTACTTGGTCAGAAATTGGTGCACAATACAGAGTCCAGCAGCTGTGCAATAATTCTACAGTCAAACAGAAGGTCAATATGCCTAACAAAGCTCATTTTTAACATTTAATATCCATGAAAATAAACAGATCCCTGGCACCATGTAGAGCAGCAGGGCCCCCACGGGACTCCAGCAGACAGAGAGTGAGGACTGAAAACTCAATCTGTTAGGTGTACTAAAGTGATTCTTAGCATTATCCCAGAGTAATAGGATTCCCCCGCATGGTTTATACTTTTTTAATGCAACCGTTACCTGGTTCATGCATTTTAGATTTGTTGATTTTTCCAGCTCAGCGCTATAGGTGTCAAGTTTAACAGCACAAAAATG
Source organism: Haplochromis burtoni (assembly GCF_018398535.1). Lineage (NCBI taxonomy): Eukaryota > Metazoa > Chordata > Actinopteri > Cichliformes > Cichlidae > Haplochromis > Haplochromis burtoni. The sequence continues at coordinate 613,246 of NW_024582547.1, read as the reverse complement.
TGTTTTTTTTTCACTAAGGTCTTACTATCATCCTAACACTGGCAAGAATGAATAAGAAGGCTCTTAAAATAAAAACAAATAAGGCAGATATTTATTACATGATTGATGAAATCGTAACAGTTGTTGTGAAGGGGAAAACTTCACCTAGAGGCAGAAAATAAAAAATAAATACAAAATCCATAAAAAAAACATTTGATAGTAAATAATGCTTTCCAGGTAAAGCCAGCCTCTAGTGGCCACTACAGGAATTGCAGTTTATATTGCTTCCACACTCACCCTAACTTTAAGCCCTGAGTGCTGCTGGTTGCCTTTGAGGCATCTGTTTTCTAAACGGGGAAAAAAGGTGATTGAGGATTCTGTGTTGACTGTTAGAGCTGTAAGTCTTATATTAGCATATTAAAGATATCACCCCTCATTAACATGAAGACATAAGAGTAAAAAAAACTATCTGAAACTGAATGTTTAGAGCTTTTTCATGTCAGAGCTTTTGGCTCACAGGAATTATTACTGCCATGTTTAACTTGAGCATCTGCCGCTTTAACAGTATGTATATAACAGAAGAGGAGACTTTAAACAACTACTAAATATGCTATATGGGGGGGGGGGTATTTGAACACTGGAGACACAAGAAAGCTGTCGTCGTCATCACTGTCAGAGCTTCCACAAATTTGTTATGGAAATGAAGCATAGAAGTGTGCACTGCACTGCACAACTTTTTCCATATTATCAGCACAAAATGCAGTGGAGACAGCGCTTTTTCAACAAGTAAACAGCAGAATACACCGTAAACACGGCCCAGTTTACCGCTATCCACAACCGCAAGATTGGGTCAGAAAGAGCAGGCACTACAGTACCTGCTCCTCTGCTGGATGCTTGATGAGATGATGCAGTTTACTCAAACCCCACCCAGCACAATCTCTCACATCTTACTTTACCAGGTGCTCCCATGCTTGAGTGTGAGACCCTGCTTTGTATATATATCCCTGCAAGGCATCATGCTTGCTGCATGATGAAGGGTGGAGGATGCTCAGGGCCAGCGAGACTCATCCATTCCCAGAGGAGAGAGGTGTGAATAGCAGGCTATACTGCTGCCTGGGCCTGCCTGGCTTCCCCAGGGAAAACATCCAGAGGGATGTAGATGCAGCAAAGGAGAGACATGGCAAGCTATTTATAGAGCAGGTAAAGAGGAGTGGTGGGGCAAAATGAGAGGAGGGGGCAGTAGACAAGAAGAGAAGAGACATAAAAGTCTGAAAGCAGATGACAGAGTATGATATCTGTGGCTCACGGTGTCCACAGAGATCTGGGCGGATGTTGTCTGCAGCACCTGCTGAACAGAACAGATCTCCTGACTTGTAGCTCATGCTGCTGAAAAAGCTGACCAAGTATGCTCAACTTATTGATTTATGGCAGAGAGAGTTCATGCAGAGGTTAGCTGTGTTGAACTGAAGAGCAGCGAGACAGAGCAGAGAGAATAGTTAAGTCAAGATGACGGTGATATTTTATCAATACGGACTCGACTTGCAGCCCAGCCCAGAGATCCCTGTGATGTTTCCATACCAGCTCCGTTCTCACCATGCCTTTCTCATTAATAAGTAAAATTACACTTCTTCTTTATTTATTTTCCTGCACGCTTGCTGCTCTATCCACAAGCCCCTGCGCTGTCAGCTCAGTTCAGCCCTAGTGCAGCATGTATGTCTCTATTTCAAACCAATGCCCTTTAATCATTTTCATCATTTCAGCGGGCTGACATTTTACATAAAGAGCTCTTATCATCCCTAGCTTATGCTTAATGATGAATGGTGATAATTACTGTCAGTCAGTGTGTCTAACATGCCATGGTCACCTCACTATGTCTGCTCTGGAGGGCCCATGCTTGAAGAGGGAAAAGAGATTGCAGTATCAGTAGCAAGATAACATTGAAAAAAAAGAAAAAAGAAAGGAATTGCTGCACACATGCCCTGTACCGTATGTGTTCATGACTTAGTTTCATGAAAATCTTTATGTATAACCCAAGGTTTTCTCTGGTTTTCTGCCTCCAGGCTGAGAGCCTTAGGAACATTTTGGAGCCAGGCAATAAGAACACAACTAAATACAATGAATGACTTTTTATGCTACACTTTAGGCAACCATTGACCAGGTGTTCCCTCTGGGTGCGGGCTATATTTCCTGCCTAGACCTACAGTAGGTATCTGTAATTGTGGCAACCTGTCCATCAGTGCTGGCTGAGCTGCATTCCTGTTAGTTCCTATTAGTACAGGAAAATTACAAAACACTTTTTCAATAGAACTAAAAGCTTTAGGGAAGACATGGAATGAAATACGGACACCAGGGACATAAGGAAATATGTGGCACTCATAGAATGTGGAGAGAATTTCATAACAGAAAATGCAGGGAGGGAAAAAACCTTATTATAGGGCAAAGTCTGGAAAATGGCTAAAAACAATTCAAAGATTTGGTTCTTAAATATGTTTTCTACTATACCTAAAATACTCAAAGCACTTTATACAGCTTGCCTCATTCACACAAGTACATGTTCTATGCTTAAGTGATTTCTCTCTAATGTACACACACATTCAGACTCTTATGGATATATCAGAGAGCTATTTGGGGTTGGTATCTTACCCGAGGATATTAAGCACACAGACTGAAGCAGCCAGGGATCGAATGATCAACCTTTTTTTTAGCAGATGACCTGCTCTTCCTATTGAGCTACAGCCACCCCACAACATCACAATGTCAGCATTGGACAGCTTGCAGAGCCTTTATTTATTTATTTATTATTATGTATTATTAGTTATTTATTTAAAATTTGTATTTGTGACAGAATTTTGTTCAAGTCACCATTAAATATGGAATAAAGAGACAAACACTGCTCATATGGCAAGGTTTATATAATACTTCAAAGGATCTGCCTAAGTAAAGTATCACGATATATGTGAAATGGTAAAATGTTCAAGGGTATTTTTTATGAATGTAGCTTTTTCTATTCTACTACTCAATATATTGTAGGCAGTGTTGGGGAGTAACGGAATACATGTACCGCGGTTACATATTTAAAATACAAAACATGAGTAACTGTATTCCGTTACAGTTACCGTTTAAAAGGGTGGTATTCAGAATACAGTTACTTTGTTGAAATAAATGGATTACACGGCGGTACTTCCCTGTTTCATTTTGTCGCGGGTCAGGACTGTTTGGGTTTTGTTTGACAGCTACGTTCTGTTGTTCCAGGCGGCAGCGTTACGGTTGCCATGGTTACAGGGCGACGCTCTCTCTCTTTCTGCAACTGTGTTTCCTGGGAGAGAGAGCGTTTCGTTGTTGTTGTGCTAAGCTAACAGGCAGAATGTTACAAGCATAGCTCTAAAGAATGTAGCATCATGGGCAGTGTAGTCCGTGTTGCAGGGAGAATGGACTGCCATACACGTTATGTGTTAGGTGTGGCTG
>NW_024582547.1:607234-609777 GCF_018398535.1 Haplochromis burtoni | reverse complement strand
CCTGCATCTCGCCGAAAAAAGAGTCTGCGGGGTCCATGTTCTGGTCGCGATCTTCTGTTAGGTGTGGCTGTGTGCAGGCAGGAATAGGACCCAAGGTGCAGACTCCGGAGACAGACGTGAACTCAAAAAGGCTTTAATGCTGAACGCAACATGACATAACTAGAAAAACTCAAAATAAACTTACACCGGTGGACAGGCAAAACACACAGCAAGGAAAACGGTAGATCGCGACACAGACACCAAGAAACACAGGGCTTAAATACACAGAGGGAGCAATCAGGGAATGGGTAACAGGAGGGAAACACAGCTGGGGCAAATCAGGCCTAACGAGACAAGGGGGAAGCAAAACCAGACACATTAACATCAGACATGGACTTTCAAAGTAAAACAGGAAACATAACACAGACTCACGGGCAGGCACTATAACAAAAGGGAACAGAGACGTGGGAACAGGGCAGACACAAACACTGACTGAACACGGGGATATAGGAACTTAAGATACACATAGACACGAACTAGACAAGGGGATGCAGGTGATAGGGGAGACAGAGCAACTAAAGAAGACAGAGACATAAGCCATTAGATAGAACTCAAAGAAACCAAAAACTAGACAGTATAAATAATATAAACTCAAAAGCCCTGGGTCGACGACCCAGGCATCCTAACAGTTATGTGTCTGTGAGCGCGAGGAGGGAGAAAAAGGGGAGTGGAAAGGTACGAGTTGTCATCGAGGAAAAACGGGAGCTGGAAGCATGTAAATATAATAATAACCACTGCAGCCAAGAAGAGTGCCTGACGAGCCCAGTTGTAAGTAAGCTATTAAGACTCGACTGTACACCGTGTTCGTGTTTTCCTCCGAAAACAATAAGTTCTGTTGGAGCAGCCTTTTCAACGCCTCTCTCTGTCTCTCGCAAGAAAGTTGACCCACACAACAAAGTAAAGCTATTTTTCGGCTACGAGCCGACAGGGACCCCGCCGTATTAGTCAGAGGTCCCTTTACTACAGTTCGGAGTCGCGGACCTTCAGTAATAGTAATAAATCACACAGCAATAGTACATTCACGTTGTTGTAAAAAGCATGATAATATATTAAGTAATCCAAGAGTATTCAGAATACGTTACTGCTTCATTGAGTAACGTAACGGAATACGTTACAGAATACATTTTGGGGCATGTATTCTGTATTCTGTAATGGAATACATTTTAAAAGTAACCTTCCCAACACTGATTGTAGGCAATAATGAGCAGAAAATTTCAAAACGCTGTCAAAAGAATAAAATCAAAATGACAAAACAAAATTTAAAATGAATATTTTGCTGTAAAATGGGCTCCATCTTTTCAGTATAGCACAATAACAAAATAATGATTTATATGTTCTAAGTTATCAGAAGCCTAGAGTAACCTACTAAGCAAGGTCAATTGAAAAGCACCTTTACATTATAAAGTATGTCTTATCTTGGTAAAATTACTATTTTGCAGCTGATAAGATATTCAAAACAACATATAAAATGGGCAATAAATTTGCATAATCATTAAAATTATTATTTCTTTGGAAATCTGCAGCAGAATAGTGAAAACTGCTCCAGAGCTGGTGGACCTAACTGTCTGTTCAGCCCAGTGAGAGCTGTAGATTTGAATGAACTACAGAGTAGTGACTCTCTGCATCATTAGCCAGTACCAAAAAAAAGCAGCCTGAGCATGGAAACATCAGCAGCAGGAAGTAAGGTGTGCAAATCAGTATCAAACCATAATTTCTAGTGCACAACACAATGACATGCTGCTGTGTTAATGTGTTTGTTTTCCCCATGGAGCCATGCGTCGAAGTGCAGAGAGTTCCAGTGCAGAGAGCTAACTGGAGCTCGCAAAAGCCTGCAGCACGCCCTCTGCTCAGGGACTCGCAGGGATACACCAGCTTTGTTGTTAATCTAGTTTGAGCACTAGTAGATGAATGAGTTTATGCATTTGAAAAGGGCTGTTTTTGAACAGAAGACGAATGATGTCAGAGAACAGAGAGGGGAATAAAAGAGTGTTTGGACTCCCTGTTTTGAAAGAGTTAGCCACCGCACGTCACCGAGACAGCTGTGCATTTCCTCTTCCCACTTGGCTATTCTTCTTTCTTTCTTTTCTTTTTTTCCTTTTTGCTCGTACATTCACCTTAAAAATCTTTGATCTTCCTACATTTATACAAGATATCACTGCACTGATTACACACTCACATCATCACACAGAGGTAGTTGTACTGGAAGAACATGGATCAAGAGGAGAAAAAACATAGTAGGTAACACAGCTCTCTACTGGCCCTTCCTCTTCCAACTCAGAGGTTTCAGATAAACTTCTTTTAGACTTTTCAGTGTAAGAGCTCAGGATCTAAAAATGCTGCTTCTGTGCTACTGATCTGAGTGATGTCATACACAGGCCAGGCCTGTTTTTGGCTTCATTTACTATCTCTATCTCTACTTTTAAGATTAGGCTTGAAAAATTTCCTTTTTGCTAAATATTTTTATATCTGTATCTCTCTCTCTCTCTCTCTCTCTCTCTCTCTCT
>NW_024582547.1:592239-607209 GCF_018398535.1 Haplochromis burtoni | reverse complement strand
ATATATACATATATTTAAAACTATCTATCTATCTATAAAAATAAAATATATATAATATATATATATATATATATATTAGGGGTGCAACGATATCGTATCGATATTGAACCGTTCGATACAGTGCTTTCGGTTCGGTACGCATATGTATCGAACAATACAAAATTTTTAATTTATTTTATCAACTTTCCTTCTGACGATGCTGTCTGTGTTGAGCGCTCAGTGGATCTGCGCTCGACAGTGCAGCCTAGGCGGAGTAGTCGAACGCAGATTCACTGAGCGCAGGGCAAGCTAGCGAGACAGAAGTTAAGCTCTCCTTGCAACATGGCAAATTGAACCTCACCCATTCAGATCTGGCGTTTGGAATATTTTGGTTTTCATGTGACGTATGACCCTGAAGGTAAGCGAGTCATGGACATAAATATGTGAGCCATGATCTCAATACATGGGGGACTATGTTCGCGTTGTGTTAAGTGTTGGCTCACGCACGGCGGATTCCCGCTGCTCAATTACATTGGTGGAACTAGTGCGTTAGCGCAGTTAGCTCGTTAACGTGTTGGCCGTCCAGCCACACATGCACGGGCGATCCGGCGGTAGCTCGTTAACGGAGATTTGCCGTGTTGTGGCGTTAAGTCATTTCAACGAGATTAACCTGAAAGCACTAGTGGGAACACAACGAATATGACTGCACATTTACGCCGACATCATCCTAGTGCAAAGACAAGTGGAAGCAGAAAAAAACAACAAGCATCGCATGCTACAAACTTTACCCGAGTCATTTAGACAGCCGTTAGCACATGATTCTCCTTATGGGGACCTGATATGTTTAATATGCTGCTGAGAATATAGCCCAGAAGAAGCGTATAGTATAGCTTTTATTTTGGAAAGAGACATTTCTCTGTAATAAACTCTCTTTTCCAAAGATGAGTGATTCCTCAATCAGATACAGGGCTTGCAAAATCGCTAGCCCGACGTCCCGGGGCTAGCGATTTTTCCAGTCGGGCTACCAAAATCTATCTCTGCCCTGCCCGTCGGGCTATTGTAGGAAAAATATATGTCAATGCTTTTGCATTCTTTCGGAAATGTAGCTGGGTAATTATGTCATTGGCATCGATGAGCCACTGTCAATATGTGACATATTGAAATCGCGTTTGAATTTGCGCTTGTTTTTTGCTTTCACTTTGCAATCGCGCGAACTGTGTATAGAGAGCGACAGCACTGATTGGTGAGTGATGATAATTTGTGCACCAATTCCTCTGACATCGTCTTATTAATCGTTAGCTTACTATGCAAACATGACAAGTGAAATCTCCCGCAGCAAGCTTAAACATGTGAGAGGTTGATCGCGCAGAGAATCGCTGAGCTTATGTGAGTGCGTGTGTAAAAGCAGCAGGATTTATATTTGACTACGATGACCTGGATGACTGAGAACCTTCACAGACAGATATATATTTTAGTTCTGCTGAGCCAAATAAGACAGGTCAGGGTGAAGAAGTGACAGCCAAAGAAAAGCTTACCACAAAACGGAAAAGTTATGACAAATCAGACTATAAGGCAAAAAGAAAGTGCAGCTTTATGGTTTCATGGACAAAATAATTTCTGTGGCTGCAATATGACGAGCTAAATAACCAGGGCTGCACATAAGTGGTCCGCAGGTGCGCATTCGCTGTCAAAATAAAAAACACGCACAAGATAAGAAGTTGCAACGCGTGTTTGCGTACATAAGATTTTCTGGAGGAGGACAGACATTTGTTTAGAACTCTTAAAGATGTCGAAGAAGCTCCTTTAAGCAATTACTTTGGTGTTCCTCCACCTCCAAAGAAATGTCAGAAGGAGTCCGAACCACAAAAGAAGCCGTATTCTCGGAAAAGTAGTTGCAGGAGGTGAGCTGGCTTCAAACAAATGATGGACGCACAGAGATGTGGTGCGGAATGTGCCGTGAAAATTTAATCAATGACAAATTAAAAAGGCATGAACATTTTTTTCTTTGTATCGAAAAAATATCGAACCGTGACACCAAAGTATCGAACTGAACCGTGAATTTTCTGTATCGTTGCACCCCTAACACTAGCACTGTTTTACGTTCCGATCATAATTTCCAGTGCTTTAATAAGTAATGTGCAAAGAAAAGCGTCTGGACTTCTTTAAGTTGCTTGAAGACGTTTCACCTCTCATCCGAGAAGCTTCCTCAGTTCTAAGGTCAAAAATCACCCCCCCTACCCCCCTTACCATATCTACTTACCCCCCACTACTACTACCTACCCCCCCCCCCCCCACCCATACTTTATAGGGCTATATATTTTCCTCATTTTCTATTCTAATCTTTGTACTTCTAAAAGTCTCCCGCCCTATTACCGTCTTCACTTCAGCTGAAGCAGCATTACATGTAAGCTAATATGCAGTGACCGAGCAGTACTGCATATGCGTCGTTAACACATAGGCATGACAGATGATCAATATTATATTCCCGGAAGCCTATTAGCCAAGCAATTACCAAAATACTATCTTGCAAAAATCATCTTAAAATGCAATCAAGCTTTCCTACACACGTATATGTCTTTTTTATCTTTATCTCTCCTACCCATTATGTCTGTTCATGTTAGTAAATAACGAAGTGATTAACCAATTAATATCGCTTGACCAACTAGTCAAGTACCCTTACTAGCTAGCTCTAACACGTCTAAACACGCCCATGTACACTACTCTTTCCCAGACCTCACCCCTATATATTCTATTCCTCCCCACCGCGTGTGTATAAGAAATAACTACAGTATAGCACTGCGCTCGATAAGGCCACACCAGCTAGTCTACTCCAGGGCAGCCTATCAAAGTTCTAGGAGTGCATGTGACAACAGCTGTAAACCATATAGACATCGTAGCAATCCTGTACATGGCCACTAGGAGGCCCCGCGGTCGTCAGCCTGGAAAAGCCATTATTACTAATCACAATATGGCATTGTGCTTTTGCCCTCATTCTGTCTAGTCTGTATTATTCATATTTTCACTTTCTCTCTCCTCTTGAGCCCGTTGGAAGTTTTTACCCCTCACAACAACTGTTACATTCATCAAGGTCATTAAATTAATTCAAAATCAGGGAGCATTATCGTTGCCCCGCCAAAATTTTATTTATTTTATAATGAGCAAAATCAGCTTATTCATTTACTGCCCTGGTAGTTGAGGTTAAAACGCCATATAGTAAGATATCTCATCTTAGTCTCTGTAAAAAAAAACACATTTATCTGTGCCTGTAAACTTGACAACCCTATACGCCGCCTGAGCTGGAAATACATTATTGGTCAACGAAGAGCGAGCCACCCACAGATCTCTCTCTTTTTTTTTTTTTCTTTTTACTCTAAATGCTAAGGTTACTTCAGGAGAAGGTAATTCATAGGCTAGATGCTGATGCAAGACATTGAGATGGACTTTTCCAAACCTTTTGCCAAAATACCAAAATACTCTTCATTTAATGTATTCACTTTCTCCTTCTTTTATCTTTCTCCCCTATCTGTGTATAAAAGTAAAATATCTTGAACTGTTTCCTTTAGACTAACGCTTCACATTTTCCAGACATTAATATCATCCCCACTGAGATAACTCAGTTAGATGTGTGTGTGGGAGCATGCACATGTACATATGTGTAGCCCCGCGTGCAGACTACATGTGTGTCTGGATTTTCATCATTCCCCTTGCCAGGTATTAATTTCATCAGGGCTGTGATATATGAACAGATTACTGGTGTAAAACGCATTATTTCCTTATGGAAACAGGCCCTGGGAGAGATCCATCAGCCTGTTTCATAGTTGCTTTGGGGCTTACTGCATCATACATGAGCACTTGGCTTACCTGCCGTAGTCACCGATGGAATGCACTCTCCCGCACTCAATATGAAATCAAGACTGGATCGTTTTTCAAACTCTTTATAAAAGAAGTCACTTTCATGTCTAAATAGGGAAGTAAATGCAGGTCTTCTATCTTTCTAGTTAAGTCGGTTAGTGATTCTAAATTCTACCTGCAGTCGCAGTCAGAGGTTTGGACTTTTAATGATTTCTTTGAACTATTCTTTTTCCAGGATGGAATGATTTTACAGTATAGAGTTTTGGCTCATTATCTTGCGGTAGGATGAACCCCTGACACACTAGGTGCACATACCAGAGGGTATTGCATGGCGCTGCAGAATGCTGTGGTAGCCATTTTGATTCAGGCTGCCTCTCACTCTGTACAAGTCACCGACCCTGGATCCAGCAAAACAGCCCCAGACCATCATACTTCCTGATGGTGATGATGCCACACACTGTGGAATCATCCTTTCGCCTACTTGACAGCATACAGAAATCCTGCATCATGAACCAAAGATTTAAGAGTTTGATTCATCCATCCATAACACCTTCTTCAAGTTGTTAGTAGTCCAATGGTGGTGTTCCATGGTCCAGCAAGCCTCTTACAGCTCGAAGTCTTCTCTTCACAGTTGAAACTGAGACTTGCTTACTACAGGGAGTGCAGAATTATTAGGCAAGTTGTATTTTTGAGGAATAATTTTATTATTGAACAACAACCATGTTCTCAATGAACCCAAAAAACTCATTAATATCAAAGCTGAATGTTTTTGGAAGTAGTTTTTAGTTTGTTTTTAGTTTTAGCTATTTTAGGGGGATATCTGTGTGTGCAGGTGACTATTACTGTGCATAATTATTAGGCAACTTAACAAAAAACAAATATATACCCATTTCAATTATTTATTTTTACCAGTGAAACCAATATAACATCTCCACATTCACAAATATACATTTCTGACATTCAAAAACAAAACAAAAACAAATCAGCGACCAATATAGCCACCTTTCTTTGCAAGGACACTCAAAAGCCTGCCATCCATGGATTCTGTCAGTGTTTTGATCTGTTCACCATCAACATTGCGTGCAGCAGCAACCACAGCCTCCCAGACACTGTTCAGAGAGGTGTACTGTTTCCCCTCCTTGTAAATCTCACATTTGATGATGGACCACAGGTTCTCAATGGGGTTCAGATCAGGTGAACAAGGAGGCCATGTCATTAGTTTTTCTTCTTTTATACCCTTTCTTGCCAGCCACGCTGTGGAGTACTTGGACGCGTGTGATGGAGCATTGTCCTGCATGAAAATCATGTTTTTCTTGAAGGATGCAGACTTCTTCCTGTACCACTGCTTGAAGAAGGTGTCTTCCAGAAACTGGCAGTAGGACTGGGAGTTGAGCTTGACTCCATCCTCAACCCGAAAAGGCCCCACAAGCTCATCTTTGATGATACCAGCCCAAACCAGTACTCCACCTCCACCTTGCTGGCGTCTGAGTCGGACTGGAGCTCTCTGCCCTTTACCAATCCAGCCACGGGCCCATCCATCTGGCCCATCAAGACTCACTCTCATGTCATCAGTCCATAAAACCTTAGAAAAACCAGTCTTGAGATATTTCTTGGCCCAGTCTTGACGTTTCAGCTTGTGTGTCTTGTTCAGTGGTGGTCGTCTTTCAGCCTTTCTTACCTTGGCCATGTCTCTGAGTATTGCACACCTTGTGCTTTTGGGCACTCCAGTGATGTTGCAGCTCTGAAATATGGCCAAACTGGTGGCAAGTGGCATCTTGGCAGCTGCACGCTTGACTTTTCTCAGTTCATGGGCAGTTATTTTGCGCCTTGGTTTTTCCACACGCTTCTTGCGACCCTGTTGACTATTTTGAATGAAACGCTTGATTGTTCGATGATCACGCTTCAGAAGCTTTGCAATTTTGAGACTGCTGCATCCCTCTCAGATATCTCACTATTTTTGACTTTTCTGAGCCTGTCAAGTCCTTCTTTTGACCCATTTTGCCAAAGGAAAGGACGTTGCCTAATAATTATGCACACCTGATATAGGGTGTTGATGTCATTAGACCACACCCCTTCTCATTACAGAGATGCACATCACCTAATATGCTTAATTGGTAGTAGGCTTTCGAGCCTATACAGCTTGGAGTAAGACAACATGCATGAAGAGGATGATGTGGACAAAATACTCATTTGCCTAATAATTCTGCACTCCTGTACGACCACTATTAAGCTGTGCTTGAAGCTGTTGTCCTGTGAGCCACCTATCAGTTTGCCCCAGTTTCTGAGTGCTCACTGACACCTTGACTTTCTTTGCAGTTTCTCTGTAGGAAAGACCTACATTTTTAAGTGTTATGATGGTCTGTGTCTCTTCCATTGTCAATTGCCTTTTTCTCACCATTTTTGTAGCAACACACTACTTTCTGTGGTACAATACAGTTCGACTAATGCTTACAAGAGTATGGTACCACAGTGTGTTCCAACAATGCTTTTATGCAGGCAGAGGGGGTTGGAAGTAATCCGGAAAAGCTGGAACACTTGTAGGAATTAGTAGCACTAGTTTTCAAGACTTGATCAATCTCCATTGCTGCATCTTTTGTTTCACCTCTGGCAGTTCACCACTTACCTTTGTACCATTTCAAGCAATTCATTGGACATGAATGATTTTAATTGCAATAAATAACTGGAAAACTTTTGACCAGTAGTGTAAGCTGTACAATCATTCTAAAATTGCCATGACATTCATGCCCATGATGACTGAATGTGAACCTCTGACCACAACTGTAAGTGTGAATTTGAAGATGAAGCTAAACAACCACCCATCCATTGATCTGAGACCCCAGTACAGAGATTGCTGATGAAATTATGGTCTCAGTCTCCAGTTCCAGTTCATATTCTCATGCTGCAATGATAGTTATTTTGTACATTACGGTTCCCGTTAGAGTCAAACAGGACGGTAGGTAAAGCAGGGTGTGCTTTACCGTGCCAACTGATAAGTCACTAGTTTTATTGTGCGTACGGTTCTCATTCACTTCTGTTGAATATTCTTTATATCTGGCTAAAGAGCACCAAGATTGTGTGGTGAAGCTCCAGGCTTCTTTACACACTTTATACAATCTGTGGAAACAAAGTTTGAGGATTGTCTAAATGGGACCTATTTTGACTCTCATCCAAAGCCAGTTGTCTCAGGAAGGTGCAACAAAGGAAATTACTTTGACACAGCAGCAGTGGCTGAGCAAACTGTTTCCACTTAGGTGGCTGGCCAGTGACCAGGGCAAATAGTCAGTAGGTTTTGGGTCACCGACTCTTTCATTTAATCACTCACACAACAGTGACTGCTCAATGAGCTCCGTGCCTCGTATTGCAAATACACATTTACGAGTCGTGTGGGCTTTTCTTTCATATAATCATTGCCAGATGAAGGTATTTGTGATACCCTTATCATGGTGAAACAGTGTCACTTTGATGAAATAGTGGCAACAGAAACTAGTACAGGTCATACTGGGGGACTGTCATTTATGTTTTTGTCTTTAACCTCTCTTTAGTGTTGCTTTAAAGTATTCATCTGTTGGTGAATTAACAGTACCGTTTGAATGGGATGAAGAGCAGGAAGACATTTAGATGTACTTCCACCTTAGCATTGCCTTAACTGGTTATTCAACTAGGTAAGCATTTAATATTAATTGAGCATGCATCACTTTAGACAGCAGGAGGAACAGGAGCACACAGGCAAAAGCAGAAAATCCAAAGTTCCCAAAGAATAATCTGCATTTCAGTTTGACTAAAGTCATGCTTTAAAAGTGTTTTACCTTGATTTGGAGCAGCAGTCAAGCAAACAGAATAATATTTAAATGAGCACACCGATATCAGTCTCCAAACGTTAGCATCTTTAAGCTAATGGTTATAGTGAACCAAATAAAGCTCTAACAGCAAAACTGTTGTAAAACTTTTTTAGTTTTGCACTGTTACTTTTTTTCCCCTTTAAATTAGTAAAAATATATCTTTTAACAATCATCGAAAGAGTGCCTCTCTATTTTAAAATCTTAGGCTGATTCCTAATTAGTTTTGACATTAGTTTAGCATTTTAATAGTACTGCTAATGAACAGATAAGACAAACTGCCTTGGTAGAAGTAAAATATCAATTTGTGATTGATGGTTCAGACCAATGTGACAGTGTGTTGAGGGCTGTAGTGGTAATTTCCTCTTCTTGACTCTCCTTCTTAACAAAGGCAGCAAAGCAGTGACAGTGGTACTCCTTCTCTAATCATCACATTCAGAGTGCAGTGACAGATGATGTCTTCCCACCTGAAGTGGCATCAGATCGAAAAATTTCGGGGTGGCTGTAGCTCAGGAGGTAGAGCAGGTCATTTACTGATCGGAAGGTTGGTGGTTCGAGCCGTGGCTCCTTCAATCCCTGGGCAAGATGCTAACCCCAAGTTGCTCTCTGATGCATCTATTGGAGCATGAATGTGTGTAAATGTACTTAGAAAAAACTAAGTTCAGAGAATGGGTGTGAATGGGTGAATGTGGCATGTTGTATAGATCGCTTTGAGTACTCCGGGAGAGTAGAAAAGCGCTATATAAGAATCTGTCCATTTACCTTAAAAATTGAAAAGTGTGTGTATTTCATGGGTCATTCGGAACAGCACTGATAATAATCTATTTTTACTTTCTACTTTAGAGGACATGGATTTACTCTCTCTCAGCTTGTTGCCGTTTGAGCTGCTGTGACTCAGAAAATTCTCTTCACAAAGTGAGCCTAGCACAAACTTTGAGTTTGACCTTATTAGTTGGATGGCTCTTTGTTGCAGCAGCAATTTGAACAGGTTGGCAGGTTTGCCAGCGTTTATCAGAGCATATTAGACCTTCACTGGGCTTCTATTAAACTTAATGAACATTTAAATCCTTTAATGGATTGAAGGGAATTGAGAGCGGCAAATTATCAGCTAGACACTCTCCACTGGTGTTGATAAAGACACTCACCGGTGGAACTTGAAGAGACACATTTTAGACAGCAAGCCTCCCTCTCTTTTCCCCTCTTCGTCTCACTTTGTTCTCTCACTGTGACTCTTTCCATCCCTCCTCCTTTCTCTCCTTTCACATTGTCCCTTCCCCCCTTATTCCTCTATCACACAGTCTCTCTTTTGTCTCTAACACAACCTGTACACCTCTTCCAGTCTATAACAGAGGAGACAAAGCTGATGCTCCAGAGCCAGATCTTCGTCATTCATCAGTCCCCATGAAGGGAACATCATAGAGGTCTCTCTCCAGGAGGGATGTGCTAACACAGCCACAACAGCAGCCCATTACAGAGCTGTCAAGCATCACCTACAACTGTCTCTCACTCTTTCACTTTATCTTCAGCCATCCCAGTGAGGGATCTTCGAGCACACATGGTAGAAAGCACAGAAATGTGAATTACCCAGCAACACGCCTCCAATCAGAAAGAGCAGCAGAGCCGGCACAGAGGCTGCTGAACTCTGCTCAGCCCAGCTTCAGCTCCTTTTAATGGGTGGAAAGGGCTCTAGAGAGCCCCCTGTTTTGTGAGGCCTAGTCGGCTTCAGCTCCAGGAGGGCTACAAGAGCCAGTTGTATTGATCTGAAAGCTAGCTCCTGTATTTCTGCCGACAGCTGGCTAACAAGTCTGATGTCTCAATAAAGACTGGTGCCTGGGGGAGAACTGATATGTGTGTTGGAGGGGGGGGCTGTTGGGTCAGCCAACAGCAACCTGTTAGAAGACACACCAACAGACAAAGGAATGGAGCAGTTCGTGCCCTCTCTGCTTTTAAATGCACTCTGACAGCACTCCCCTGCTCTGGATGACACTGTAAACTGTACTGAGCTCAAACTCAGAAGAAAAGGAGAAGAACATTTTATGCTCACTTCAAATGTAATACATTAAAGTAAAGTGCAGTCATTTGCTGTTAAAGCATAATTAATAAAACTCTGACTTCAAAGACTGTTTTATTCCTCGTTTTCAAGGTAAAATCGTGACTAACTAAAACAAAGCTGTGTTATATATCTCTTAATGCTCCCCACTCCATTATTGATCGGGACCAGACAGCTTTAAGTGATAGAGCAAAACAAACAAAAGAAGAATGTTGGTGAGAAAGAAACACAACATGACAGACTGATTGATTGGTGAGGCCGGGCTTGTATTTTTTATGCATGAGACTTCAGGATATAGTTTGGCCGCTTTGTGTGGCAAAGGGCTGGAAGGAAATATCAATAAAAAGGCTTGCAAGATAAAATATTGTCTGAAATTCTGTCTGCCTCATCAATCAATCCGTCTGTCATGTTGTGTTCAAGTTTACCTGTTTTATGTATGAGGTTTTGAATAGACTTGCACCATATCCTGGGAATTAATTGATTAATTGAAAAATGGACTGTGTGGTTGGCACAAGGACCACCACTAGAGGGGACTGTGAGGTAGCACAAAAGGGCACTATTTGGACAAACTGTGCTGACAGTAAAGGGAAATAAATGTGGGAATAGGTTACCAGCAGTCCGCGACCCTGAGAAGGATAAGCGTGTTTACACTCACTCTTTCAAAGAGATGCAAGTAAAACACAGCAAAAAATAAATAAAATCAAAGATTCAGCAGTCGCTCTTAAATCTGTTGTCACCTGTTTAGCAGGAGTGGGGCGGGTGGAGGTTTGCCCGGTGCCACAGCGGTTATGTCAGTGGGAGGAGCCGGGGGGGTTCTCTGTGAATTTCCCATTCCCGTGGGATCGTGCTTGGCGCCAGCTCAGATTTGAAGTTAAATTTTTCGCTGAACAACCAAGTTTTCTTTCCACACAGAATGTACAGCAGACGCTAATGTTTTTGTCACTTTTTACAGAATAAAATTTAAAGTAATGTCAGTACTTCCAAGCTTTAAACGCTGCATGGTTGTACTCTAGCTGAACTCCATATGATCCATTGTTGATCTGCACACGTTGCTGCCACAGACGCACGCACGCTCGTACGTCATTGTCATGAGACACTCTCACAAACAAAATCACGGTTTAGTAACGTAGTAATGCAGCGTGCTTATGGGAAAGTAACTTTTTTGCAATAGTAATCCCTTACATTACTTGAAAAAAGTAATCAGATTACAGTAACGGGTCACTTGTTACTAAACAAGGTCCATAAAGACATGGATGAGTAAGTTTGCTGTTGAAGAAGTTGACTGGCCAACAAAGAGTCCTGACCTCACCCTGACAGAACACTTGTGGCATGAATTAGAGTGGAGACTGCGAGACAGGTCTTCTTGTCCAATATCAGCGTCTGACCTCACAAGTGTGATTTTGAATAATGGTCAGAAATGACCATAAACGCATTTCTAAACCTTGTGGAAAGTCTTCTTAAAACGTTGACTTTCACTGGGACACTCTAAGCCTTAGATTTGTTCTTTAACCCATTCAGAGGTGGACTCGTTGGTTCGTTTGTGATCATTGTCCTGCTCTATAACCCAAGTGCCTTTGAGCTTCAGGGTACAAACTGAAGGCAGGACGTGCTCCTTTAGAATTTTCTGGTGGAAAGTAGAACAAAAGCAAAACAGCCTCAGATCATCACGCTATCACCATGTTTGACTTTTGGTATGATGTTCTTTTAATGAAATGCAAACCCAAGACATGCTGGAGAGATTACATCTCTTGGCAGGCCTGTGAATGCCTCTGTGCCCCCCAGATAAACTGAAGGAGGGAGGTCTGAGCTTCTCGCCTTAGACCCCTCCCTCTGCGAGTTGACCCAAAATAAGTAGAACAAGATGAATGGATGAATTAGTTTTACGTTGCAGAAAATTCATCTCGTCTGTTTGATGACCTGAAATTTTCAAGTGAGATAAATATAATAAAAAATAAATACAAATAAAATAAAATAAAATAATAAAAAATAAAATAAAATAAATAAATAAATAAATAAATAAAAACAAATTATAAATAAATAAAAATTATGAAATGATAATAAAATTAAATTAAATTAAATTAAATAAACAACTTGGAAATCAGGAAGGGGCAAACACTGGAATACAAAACTAGAGGTAATTTAAATCAAGTCTCCGGAATTTATTTTGACCTTAAAGTTGTTCGAATATGAGATTTATTTTTTGGGTATCCCAAATAATAAAAAGTAAAGAAACACATAAATGAATTGATATGAACAAAGCTCAATTGCTAGCACTTTTTCTAAAGCAACAATGTTTTATTGGTTTCTTTTTTTCCTCCCTCTAAATCCAAAAGATCAGAACCCACTTGCAGGTAGCGGTACATTTTAGCCACATGTTAAGAAGCATAGTTTCAGAAACTGTATGCTGCTACCTTAAATTGGGTGTCTTGAACATATTTGGGCCTCTGATAGGAAACATCCACTTGGCTATGTGAAAATAAAGGCACAGACGAGAACTTAACCCTAACCCTGCCTTTAAACTGCTCTCCAGCAACCTGGTAGATGTTGGGAGCTGAAGTAGCTTCAGTGCTTAAATCTAATAGCAACAATGCTTTTTCTTAACTCTGTAATGTGTTATAGAAAGGTTTCCTCTCTAAGCTATTAATTCTGTCAAGTCGTGCTACGTTTTATTTCCGTGTGATGTTGACAAAAAATGAAAAAGCGCTACATTCTCCATTGAGTGAGGAGAGATCAATATAAACAGCAGAGCTGACTCTAGCAGTGATCAAATTCAAAAGCTTTTCTTTTCACACAAGCAAAAATTTGTTTTTGCCTTCTATCGCACAAAGAGAAGCAAAAACGGCAACTCCCAACACTTCAGCTGCTTTCAACTTCTCCTTCTTCATTTCCTTTTTTAAATTATGTGCTCAAATTTTTCAAAAGTAAAGCAAAAATAATCCTGGCTGCGACTCATTGTTTTCTGCCTCTGGGTCTCGTTTCCCTAGCTGGTCTTCCTGCAGCAGAGGTATGTTGTAATAATCATCTACCTACAGTTTGCTCATTAGCAGTGAGTCCTGCTCTCTGCATGGGTCTTTTCATGTTCCTCAGTACTGACAACTACCTGAAGGAACGCTCTGTGTCCTCGATGGGAATGCGACAGTGTGAAACAGTGTGCCGGAGTTGAGTCAGGGACAGTACTCACAGACAGGATAAGCTGCGCAGGGAAAACCACCACCCCCGTACAGGCAAAAGTTGCAATAATATGTGGGAGATGCAGCAAAATGTGTTGCTTCCTGTGCGAGTGTGTCTGTTTGGCCTATAATGACTTTTCTGCAGGCAGATACAAATACAGATGATAAGTATTTTGTGCCAGTAACTTTAATGTGGTCATTTTCATCCCTCAAAAACCTGTCAAAAATAGGTCAGTGTTTCCTCTGTGAATGGATTCTTAGAAAGCTTTATTACTGCAGCAAACAGCTCCAAGTTAGAGGAGCGTCTGCTGCTGGTGTTGATGTTTACAGCTCACAGCTTCAAGAGACTTGCAAAAAAATTATATAAAAATAAACACACACTGAACATGAACTGAAAAACTTAGTGTAACCACACAATTGCAAATGAATTCAATTTGAATATTAAAGACGGATATTTTTCCTCGTTTTTTCTGGTTGCTCGTTCCTACAGACCAGTGACCATCACATACCTGACTCTAGCTTGTTTGTCTTGGTCAACAGAAAAAAAGTGATGAACATGATAAGCATGTTATTCCGAAACACAATCAGAATCTGGAAATTAAAAAATCACTTTATGGAAAAAAAAAAAGAATGGAATAGAATACAAACGACTTTATGTTTCACAACATTTCATCAAGAGAGGAGCTGGTGGGTTTAATAATTCACTGGAACATTTCAAAATCATATAGATTCTCTGTATTTAATGTAATTTAAAAATAATTGTGCTACTTAAAGTGGGTTTTTTTGTAATCGGGCTTCTGTATATTACACAGAAATATTAAAATCTCAAGCTTTTAAAGATAAAATATATAGTGCTATTTTTAATGATTGCTTCATTACAATAATTTTGAATAATTCGCCTAAATTTTTTCTTTAATTTTCTTTTTTATAGGTTATATTCAAGATTAAAAGGAAAATCAAAACCAGCGCTCACCTGCAAGACTGCATCTAAATTGTGTCAAAAGAAAATCACGTCTCCAAAGTTGTTTAATATTGAAGATTTGTTTTTATGTTAATTACTTTTTAACCAATTCACTGTGTACCAAAACTATTATCACTGTGCCATAATACCATGTTGTTTTCATAGGCACAAAGTTGTACAAGCTGCACAGCCTTTTCACACTTTACTTCCTTGCTTTATGTGACTCGTGATATTCTAAATTCCATCTCTGCAAATGAAATGCGTTGCTAAGCATACAAGCCGTACATCGTGGCAGGTTTGCCTACAGCTCCTCTTTTTTTTCTGCCTAGAAAACAGCAGTGATCGGATTCTGTAATAATTACTGTGGCTGTCGGGCACACAATAGATTCGGTGCAAGATTCAATATTGCACATCTCTAGCTGAAGAACATCCAGACACATTATGAGATGTCAAAATATCATTTGCTTTCCCTTTGTCTCTTTGTTCCTCGAGGTCTGACCCCTCCTAAACACAGATCCACGCACACACACAAACAGAGTTGCTCCAAGTAACTAAATGACGATGTTTGAAGGACACTTAAGGTTTGATGAGCTGAATATATACAATTCAAAGTCTCACTGCGTGTGAAAGCGCAGGCAGCCTCACATACACACCTCTGGCCATTTGTATGGATCTGCACACGATGAATACGATGAACAAAAACAAAATGGCTGGCCCTGGCTCGTGCTCTGATATACGTACTCAAGTCAGTCAGAGCTCTGCACGGTTGCAGTGCCCGCTCTTTCAACAATGTAATTCTTAGCGCTTTATCTGCATTTTTAGCTATCTCTTCCATGTACATGTAATATCTAGGATTGCCCTCAGGTCAGACTGCAGAAAAGCAAAGGAGAGAATTAACGTTTCATCGTTTTAATTCTTTTTTTTTAATTCAGCGGGATACGAACAAAACTACCGAAATAAAAAAATTGTTATCTTTTTTGCATCAACTTCTGACTTGAGCTTAATTGCATGTCTTTATTTCGATAAATGATGATAAGACCATAGGATTTCGAGGGATGGTTTTATATATATATGTATATATGTATAGATAGATAGATAGATAGATAGATAGATAGATAGATA
>NW_024582547.1:585460-592219 GCF_018398535.1 Haplochromis burtoni | reverse complement strand
ATAGATAGATAGATAGATAGATAGATAGATAGATAGATAGATAGATAGATAGATAGATAGATAGATAGATAGATAGATAGATAGATAGATAGATAGATATTATCATCACTCAGAGGTCCTCTTTAAATAGA
This sequence comes from Haplochromis burtoni, assembly GCF_018398535.1. NCBI lineage: Eukaryota > Metazoa > Chordata > Actinopteri > Cichliformes > Cichlidae > Haplochromis > Haplochromis burtoni. The sequence goes on along the minus strand of NW_024582547.1, from coordinate 592,088 downwards.
GTGAGAACTTCTTGTTGTGAGCAGGAATCATTTGTCCTCTGACTGAGATCTTGAATCGCTCAGTAGAAGCAGCTTTATTATGAGCTTTTCAAACTTTGCTGTGACAGAACAAAGGCACTAAGTGTACTAAAGGGAGAAGCAGAATAAAAACACTTACTGTCTATCATAACATCTGTTTCCGTGTTTTCTAAGCTTCTGCACCATCTGAATGGGGCCTTTAAATTGTATTTGTTAGAAGCAGTGGGAATAAGAGGAATAACATTTACTTTAAAGCATTTTTAGGGGGATTTCCAAACATGATCGTCTTCACTGTTAGGCAAAAAATACCAAAGGCATACACTTGTATCATTTTTTATTTTTCCCACATTTCCTGTCAAATTAAGACAAATCTTCTAAGAAAACTGTTATATTAACTCTTACCTCAGCGTATTAGAATATTAGAATATGAAACCATGTTGATTTAAATGGGTTTGCACTGCGCCAGTATTCTCAACAGTTTTTTATTAAGGTGGATTGAGATACTTTTGGACCTAAAATGATGGACAGTGAAACTTTTGTGAATTTCTACCAATTTGGGGGGAGCGTTGTTTGGGTTTTTTTGTTTGTTTTGCGTTTACATTTAGATTTGGAGTGAGACGGACAAGTTCTTAAATTCAGTTAGCATATATGTCTGAGCAATGGGCTCCAGTCACAGTGGGCTGAATGTCAAGAGCAAAGGCACAGGAAGAATGGGAGCGCTTTACATGGAAGTGGATATGAGCGAACACTGTGGTCCAATCAGCACCAATCAGGACGGGACCGCCGAAGGATGGAGAGGTAAATAAAATGTGACATGCAGATATCGCAGGACTGAACGTGTCTCACCTCACCCTACTTGACTTCATACTGGATACTTCACCACTGAGGCAATCCCGCCCCACACACTCTCACACACACAGTCATCTTTTTTTGCTGCTTTTTTCTTGTCTTCCTGCAGCAGATAAAGCTCAGTGTTGTCACGAGGGGTGAAGAAGAGGCCCTAACAGTTGAGCCGCTGCTGTCACTCTGCCTCCTGAGATCAGACCTATGTCAAGGACCGTGTCACACTCACAAACTAATATAAAGGAAGGTGTCGGGGGACTCTGTGGCGTGTGCGCAGCATTAGTTGAACAAGTGATAACAACAGTTTTCCGTCTCATGGTGGAAAGATGAAGGACAAGAGGATGGAAGAAAACAAACCCAGGCTGGGCTTTAGGGAACAAAGTGTGTGGAACAAGAGTATAGGACACACACACACTTTTTCAAGATGCTCACACAAGTGAGGATTCATGAAAATTCTCGGTTCAGATAAAAAAAGAGCACAGACACACACACTTTCACGTCACCGCCTAAGCCCTCAGCAGACACATGCGCTGTTACTGCAGCTGACACGCAACCCGGCCAAATATGAGCAATGTCAAGACGAGTTCATACGTACACATGCAGACATCAGGCGGATTTCCTTGAGTTGCTCCACGAAGCAAACTTTGATGTCTTGCCCCTGGGTTGAGACATCCTCTCTGAAGTGTGTGTTTACATTTGTTAATGTGTTTGTGTGCGTGCGTGTCATGCATTGACTCATTGTCGCTGTGTTCTTCACACTGGAGCGCCACATGTATGAAGTTAATCCCCGCTGTCTGACTATATGCATTATTTAATTCTGTCTGTTCAAATTAACACACACACACGCACACACAAAGACTCTCTCTCTCTTTCTTACCTTCATTGCTGTTACTTCCCGAGGTGCCCACAGCCTGTAGTGATATAGTCCATAGCAGCATCGCAGCCAGTCCCGGATCTGAAGCCATGGTGTTCTCCCTCACACCCCGCCAGTCTCCCTCTGCCTCTCTCTCCCTCTCTCCTCTCTTACTCCCTCACCCTCACTCTCCCTCTCTGCAACTCACTGCCTCTTCCTCTCTCTCTCTGTGCTCTCTCCTCCTTCTTCTTCTTGTGTCCCAGGGTTGAAGAGAGAGTGAGAGCAGAGCGCTGAGGAGAGATTTTGTGTGTGTGTGTGAAGGCTGTGAGCTCATTGGGTTGGAGTTAGAGGCTGCCTCTGTGGCTCTCTTCAATCTGCCAGCTCCCTCATGCACACACACATACATAGATAGAGTTTCGGCAGGCAGAAGGAGGGAGGGAGGGACGGCCGCGTCTGTCAGAACGGTGGCAGCCAATTAGAGCGCGGCATTGGGAGTGAAAGCTCTCTCGGAACGCCACACCCTCCCTGTCCTACCTGCCTGGCCAACTCTCACTTTCTGTTTATCTCTCTGGGTCATGAGCTGGCACAGTGCTACACCCCAACTCCTCCCTCTCTCCCTCTCTCTCTCTACCTCTATTTACCCTCATTTGTCATTGGCTCGCCTCTCCCCAACAAACACACACTCTCACCTACCCAGTGGCAAATATCTGACTGATGGGATAAACTGAAAACAGCAGCATGTCTGCAAGGCCCAAGGACAATGATCGGTTATCGATCATCCATATTGCATTCATAAAGCTATTACCTTCGCTATGACCAGGTGCAGCACAGCACAACTTCACATATGTGTGTCTGTGTGTGTGAGAAGCACTGTTATTCTAGCACTGTGATCAAGCATTGATTCATGCGATGGTGGGAAATGTGCAAGATCACGGCACCTGTCCAGATCAATGATCTTTTTTCCCCCGCACTCTCGATATGCTTCGTTGCAGTGACCTGAGCCACAGTAAAGTCAAATTGCTGCACATGCAGAGGCACATGTGCGTGCAAACACTGGTTTAGAAGGCTGACAGAAAAATTGATTTTATTGGTCAGTCTGCCAAATGTCACTTTAACTACATTCATGAGGTGTGAATGCGGTGAACTGATGTAAAACTAACAATATACAGCTGACAAAACATCCTTAGCAGTTATGGGTCCGCTCATGTCGCATGTTTTGAAAAACTGGAGACAAGCTGCTGAACAGACCTTGAGGTGAGAGTGTTTGCTCAGCTACTGTTTCAATGTTAACACGAAGCACCAACCTTTGGAGCTTAAAAATGAAGCCAACACAGGAAGTGCCAAAAATTGCAGGTCCTTTAACAGCATTAAAGTGCATGTTTACACCCTGGTGCGTAGTGTTTCCTCCCTACCGAACAACTCTACAATAGGTGAAGTGTGTTAAAAGTTGTATTTTGTTCAGGCTTAAAATTAGAGACCTGCCTGCTCAGACAGTTAGCTGTAGCCAGTGGCTGACTGTTAGCTCTCACCTCCACTAACTAGTCCTTACCACCATGTCTGGATTTTTGGTGCCTTGTGAAGGATTTTAATGGACTTACCTCATAAATATTGTAGTTTGCCAACCCACTCAAGGGGTTCATGCAAAGTGAAATTCTTGTACTTTATTAGTGTGCTACTTACCACTAATTAACAGCTCGCTAACTAAAATAGCTAATCTTAGCTGTAAGCTTAGTACTATGCACTTTTGTCCAAATAAGGTTTGCTCCGACTCCACTAAAAAAGGAAATGAGTAAATAATCAGTAGTGAGAATTTTTTTCTATACAGTCTTTGGTGCACTTTCATTCGCTGTGTGTCTACTGGTGACAAATAGCATCAAACCTGTTTTTTGTTTATTTATTATGACATGGGCTGCCCACATTCAGGTCCAGACCAAAAAGGCTAGGCAGCACCTGTATCACCTACGACAACTGAGGAAGTTCAGGGTCTCTCCAAAGATCCTCAGGATTTTCTATACAGGCGCTGTGGAGAGCATCCTCACACAGAACATGACATCGTGGTTTGGGAACAGCTGTGTGAAGGACCAAAAAGCTCTCCAGAGAGTGATCCGTACAGCAGAACGCTGCTGCAGGATTGCTCTCCCCCTGCTTCAGGACACCTACACCAGGAGATGCCGGACTAGAGCAGCGCAGATACTGAAGGACCCGTCCCATCCTGGCAACAAACTGTTCCAACTTCTGCAATCTGGTAGAAGGTTCCGCATCTTCCGGGCAAGGACAGAGAGACTCAAGAGGAGCTTCTATCCCCAAGCCATCCGTGCCCTAAACACACACACCCGCCCTCTCACATCATCTATAATTGACTGAGACAGGACTCTCTTCTAGACACTCTAAACCCACCGGCAAAATGTACATTTCAAATTCCTTTAATTTTAAATATGTTCATATTGTCTATTCTTATTTAATTCACCTGATGTACAGAATTCACCTGCTTGCTGCTTACATGCTACTACTGCACATTCACCTCTTTTTTTTCCACACATAGATTTAAAAAAATAATAATTATATTATTATATTTACTTGATTACTCATTCTACTGTTATTGTTACTATTACATCTGTACTACTTCTTAAAATAATAGTAATATTAGCAATAAATCATAACAAATCATGTTATGTGTCAGCTATTGTCACTGTTAAAATTACTTGTACTTGCTTGGTTTTCCTAGCTACTACTCCAGCTTCAATTACTTGTAGTAGAGTATTATAACAATGTACAGTTATTTTTACTTGTACTGCTACTGCCGTCACTAATGATCAATTTCTATTATTTGTATCAGTGAAAATAATGATATATCAAAACTGTCAGTCCTATTAATGGAGATAATACAAATAATTACTAATACTACCATTAAGTAATTCTTCCACTGATAAATCCAAAAGAGATTATAATAGACATTTTTGTTAGATATAATTTGCACACATTATGATGATGATAATTATAATTATTATCATCATTATTATATTACAGTTGTTAGTAATAATAACAATAACATGACTTTCATCAATAAATAAAAATATTGTAATTCTAAAAACCTTAAAAATAATTATTGGAATGTTTTTGAAGACATCACTTCAGTTAATAATAGTGCTTCTCAGTCCAAATATGTTTTATTGTTAAATTATGAAATAAATAAATCTAAGTAAAGAATGCATTTCTCTCCACAGTCCCCCTTTGCACAGGGCCAGCCACTCATCCTCCTGCTGTAGCTGTGTTGTGTGTCACAGAGGTCTGCTCAGGGGTCTGCCAGCCCTGCTGCGTGCTGAGTTTCCAAACAGAACTGTACGCCCCGTGAGCCCTGGGACATGGCAGCACAACACTGTCACAGCTTGGCTGCCATCACGACAGGGCTTCTTCTTCTGCTGCTGCTTGATTGGCCTTGCACACACACACACACACACACACACACACACACACACACACACACACACACACACACACACACACACACACATACAGAAGTAAACTATTACTCATCATGCAAAATATTTAAGGCTTTAAGTGAGGCCTGTCCGTGAATGTTGAGTGTGAACATACAGACAGCTGGCATACTAAGCAAAGAGGATGGAGGTTAGTTGACATGAGTGTCAAGGCCAAACTGAGGCAGTGCTGCACCTGCCAAACGCCTGCCTCCACCCTCCTCAGGCCTGGAGACACAGGGGTGTCTGTGTGAGTTCATAATGGTTCTTCCACAGCATGTATAGGGGAGCTTTGTGCCTACGTGCAACGTCTGGCTGGAGCGAGACACACATAAACACAAACACACAGATGCGGATGGATGTGCATCATATTTCAGATGCTGTTATGCTCTATAGCTGAGTTGTCCCTCGTCTGCAGCGTTTGTGTGTGTGTGTGTATGTGTTCGTGTGTGAGGCTTCATTTCTTTACCACTAGGCTGCACTGTCAGTCTGCCTGTCTAATAGGCTTGCACGCTTGCGATGACAACACTGTCATCTTCACCCGGATGCTCCAATCTTCCAAAGCAGAGCAAAGAGTGCTCTCTGAACCTTTAAACACCATCGACATGCCAAAAACACCAAAACAAATCACTGATTTCTGTCAGATTCTCCAGGGATTTGTAGAATAAAAGGCTGCATTGTAACCAGATAACTGACCAAACGAGTTCAAAGATGAACAAATTTCAGTCCACACGTTTTTATTACCAGTTAAAAAGTACAAAAAATACAGTATTGTAGGATCTTAACCTTACAATATAAAGCACCTTGAGGCAACTGTTGCTGTGATTTGGCGCTATATAAATAATACTGAATAGAATTGACTTGATTTGAATTGAATTTACAGCAGAAATTTATGCAAGGCTCTATGGTACTGTTCTGGAACCATGTGCGCATATGCAAATTCAGGTAGAGCACATCTACATGAATTTACATATATGCAGGTAGAGCAGCAGAAAAACACTCGTATCCTATATGGTGTCTTATACTCATATACTGTCATATCGACAACAGCTATGACTTAACATGAGCTGAGGTTAAGGTGGACTGCTGAGACTAAAGCAGATTAAGTAGTCCTTCCTAAAGGGTCATCTGGTATAACTTTATGATAGCAATTGATAATAAAGGATAAAGTAATGATTAGTTATTTTAGCGTCTAATCAATAGTAAAATTATATTTTATGTTTATGTCATTAATTTGTGTACAAAAAAAACCAAAACAATTTTATTTGAACCCAAAACCACTGTCTATCAGACTTCTATGTCCAAGAGTGAGATGGGTCGCACTCTTGGGTCATTTTTTAACCCAACCGTACTTCCTAAAAAGAAATAAATAGCTATCAAAATTTAAAAGTGGGATCAAAACTAACTAGTGAGAGAAACAGCTCGTAGGTTTATATAA
>NW_024582547.1:582937-584197 GCF_018398535.1 Haplochromis burtoni | reverse complement strand
GGTAAAACCATAAGGTGTGTGTCTGTATACTTGTGTGTGTGTGTGAAAGAGAGAGAGTGAGCAGATGGTGGGGGTCAGTGCGCGCTTACTGTTTTGGGGCTTGTTGGTGTGTGTTGGCTAAATATAGCGCAATAGTGACAGAGCGGCTCAGAGCACAGTCCCTGACTCAGTGGCTATTCTCACTTTAATTTTTTGATCAGTTCAGCTCCTTTTATTTCATCTCAGTGTAATCAAACGGATTTAAACCAACACGGGTCAGATCAGGTAAAGTCATCTGGAGCATAAACTAACAAGAATGACACTAAAAGCACAACAGATGTTGTTTAAAAACAGAAAAACATCAGTGTCTTACTTTATTTGTGTTACTTTAATAGATGTCACTATGCTATACTGTGAGCAAAATACCACAAGAAGCCTTTATTTACTTCAGTTGCAGGAAAACATTACACACGTGAATGTGTCCAATGCAAAACTGTTGTGTCATGACACCAAACAAAAGTTTCAAATTGTATTTCTGCTCAAAAAACATAACATAACAAACATTCTTCTCATTCTATTGTTATTCTTACATTGTACTCAATTGATGCGTTGTAGTGTAAATGAGCATCATAATTTCCTGCATGAAGAAGAGCTCATATGACTTTTTTCTGTTTTTTGTTTATATAATTTAATTTCATTTGTAGATTATCCTCAAATATATTTTCTGCAATTGGTGCATTAGCAGCAAAAAGGCAAAGTTGTCAGTTTACTGGTCTATCTGTGCAGCAATCAAACAATCCAACAGAAAACCTTTGGAATGTGGTGGAATAGTAGATTTGCATCATGGATGGAAACCAGACAAATCTGCACAGTGTGATGCTATCACATCAATATGGGCCAAATCTTTGAGGAATATTTCAAACACCTTGTTTAGTCCATGTCACAAAGAATTGACATGATAGCAGTAACGCGTTACTGTAATCTGATTACTTTTTCAAGTAACGAGTAAAGTAAGGGATTACTATTGCAAAAACGGTAATTAGATTACCGTTACTTTCCCGTAGGAACGCTGCGTTACTGCGTTACTAAAACCGTGATTTTTTGCGAGAATGTCTCACGACAGTGACGTAAGCGAGTGCGCCGTTAGTGACAACAGCTGTGTGCAGACCAACAATGGATCACATATCGAGTGCAGAGAGAGTATGAGCGTGCAGCGTTTAAAGCGTGGAAGTACTGACCTTACTTTGAGTTTGATTCCATAAAAAGTGACAAAAACATTAG
>NW_024582547.1:580817-582479 GCF_018398535.1 Haplochromis burtoni | reverse complement strand
TTAAAAAGAGACTTTTCCATTTGATTACATTTTGTATGATGGATTATGCAGAAAAAGTAGAATTGGGCTGAAAGATCTATCGCTTTATCACCTCTTCAGGTTGTAAATCATGTTTTTAAAAAGTAACTAAGTAACTAAGTAATTAATTACTTTTGAAAATAAGTAATCAGTAAAGTAACGGGCTTACTTTTTTGTGGAAGTAATCAGTAATTAGTTACTGATTACTTTTTTCAAGTAACTTGACCAACACTGTTTATCAATTATGCCAGATGACACAGACACACAATTAGTTAAACTGACTGGCCTGGGCTGGAGAAACTGAACTTAGGTTTCCAAAGATGTGATACACCACAGATAATTTATGTGGCTGTAGCTCAGTAGGTAGAGCAGGTCATCTACTGATCGGAAGGTTGGTGATAGGTGGTTCGATCCCTGGCTCCACCTAGTCTGCATGCCAAATATCCTTGGGCTAGATATTAACCCCAAGTTCACACCATGCATCCATCAGAGTGTGAATGGTAGTTAGAAAGCACTTCAAAGACAGTACTTGTGTGAATGGGTGAATGTGGCATGTTGTATAGAGTCCATGAGTGGGATGCTGGACTCTGTTGTCCTACTGGGAGACTTCAGTGCTCATGTGGGCAACAACAGTGAGACCTGGAGGGACTTGACTGGGAGGAGCGGCCTACCTGATCTGAACCTGGGCGGTGTTTCATTACTGGACTTCTGTGCAAACCACATGTTCGAACAAAAGGGTGTCCATAAGTACACGTGGCACTAGGTTGCAGGTCGATGATCACCAGACCATATTTTCTGGGCACTCGGGTGAAGATCACCACCTGGTGGTGAGTTGGATCAGGTGGCAGGGGAGGATGCTGGACAGACCTGGTGCACGTAAACGTATAGTGAGGGTGCAATGGGAAAATCTGGCAGATACCCAGATCCATGACAACTTCAACTCACACCTCCAGTAGAGCTTCAACATTATTCCGAGGGAGACTGGGGACATGTTCAGCACATCCATTGCTGCTGCACTGAGCTGCGGCTGCAAGGTGGTTCGTGACTGTCATGGTGGTAGCCCTGGTGAAGGGAGCCATCGGCTGAAGAAGGAGTCCTATCAGGTTTGGTTAGCCTGTGGGACTTTGGAAGCAGCTGATAGGTACTGACAAGCCAGCTGGAAAGCAGCTCGACAGTGGCTGAAGCAAAACAACTGTTGCAGAAGCTTGGTCCGCGTAGCCGGCAATAAGTTGCACTCGTGTCTGGTGGGTGATGGGCTCCGCCAGGGCTGCCCTTTGTCATCGATTCTGTTCATAACTTTTATGGACAGAATTTTTCATTGTAGCCAAGTGGTGGAAGCCTTTCACTTTTTTTTCTGTTTTTTTTGCCCGTCCCGTTTGGATCTTTAGCCATCAGAATTGTTGTCTGAAGGCCAAGAAAGATGCCAAGTGGATTTACTTTACCAAGTGGATCATCATGGCCTTGCCATATTGGTCCATTTGATTGACCTTTATTATAATTATGTCTTTATTTTATTTTCGTTTTTTAAAGATGGGACAGACATGACTGGGGGATAGGACAGGGAGAAAGAATGAAAGAAAAAGAGGAAGAGAAAGAAAAATAGACGGGAGAGGAGATGGTGAGAAAGGGGGGAAGAAAAAAAAA
>NW_024582547.1:569759-579501 GCF_018398535.1 Haplochromis burtoni | reverse complement strand
ATGGTCTCAAAATCTCATCTTTGCTTTTTGCAGATGATGTGTTTCTGTTGGTTTCATCGGTTGATGGCCTCAAGCTCGCACTGGAGGGGTTGACAGCCAAGTGTGAAGTGGTGGGAATGAGAATCAGGAAAAGGGTGGAGTGCCCACTCCAGGTCAGGGCCGAGTTTCTGCCCAAAGTGGAGGAGTTTAAGTATCTTGGGGTCTTGTTCACGAGTGATGAGAACACTCGCAGATACTGTACCAGTCCATTGGGGTGAAGAGAGAGCTGAGTGTAAAGGTGAAGCTGTCAATGTACCGGTCGATCTATGACCTATGGTCATGAGCTGTGAGTAGTGACCGAAAGAACAAGATTGCAGATAAAAGCAGCAGAAATGTGTTTCCTCCAAATGGTGGCTGGAGGAGTTTGGCCACTCGGAACGGAGCTCAGAGTAGAGTCGCTGTTCCTCCACATCCAAAGGAGCCAGATGAGGTGGTTGGGGCATCTGACAAATATGCCTCCTGTCAGGTGTCCTGTGCATGTCCCACCAGGAGGAGGCCCTGGGGCAAACCCAGGACACGCTGGAGGGATTATATCTCTCGGCTTGCCTGGGAATGGTTGGGTGTTCACCCAGACAAGCTAAAGGAGGCAGCTAGGGAGAGGTAAATCTGGGCTTCTCTGCTGAGGCTGCTGCCCTCGAGACCTGGCGATTGATCGATCGATCGATTGATAGATCGAGATAGATAGGCAGGCAGATGGTTTGTCGGGTCACAAATTTTAAAGACAGCACGATAGCCAATGAGGTTTTGAAGATCCAGTTTTTTAGATCCAATTAAAATTAAATCACTCAAAAAGATCCTCTGGAAAAGAGTGAAATTCTTGAAGCATATATGTCATATGAACAAGAAAACAGTACATCACAATACACAGAACAGCAAGACAACATGGAGCAAAACAAGAAAAGCACAACCTCAGGTGTAGAGCCTTTAAGCACATACAGCAGAGACCCACAAAGACACATACAGAAAAAGCAGGTGGGGGCATATCTGCCCCTCCTTTAAAGGAGTCCATAATCTTTCCTTATCGTCCTTTTGACAGTTTTAAGGTTTAAAGTGAGTTCAAAAGTTTAAACTTAATGACTGTTGGTCCAGCTGTAAAGTAAAAATGATGAACCTTCTTGACACTCTTACCACTCTTAGAGCAAACAGGGTGCATCGGCAGGTACTCATAGAGTATGCAGCCTTATGATATAAAGAGTCATTCCACCAGTGGTGCAGACTTATGATATAAAGACTGAACGTAAAATAAGTGAAAAAGTAGACAATGTTCATAGTTCAGCCAATCTTCAATTTCCTTCTTCTCCAAATAACTTTTTTGAAATGCCCTGAAAAAGTTGATGGAAATGATGGCCAGTGAACTCAAGTTGAATTTATCAAAACATGCCAATTGGGCAGATGATTTAAATGTAGTTATATGGTAAACAGGAGAGTGATTCATTATGTGAACAATAAGCAGTACTTATTTTAAGTTATATACTTTATAATCATTTCAGTGTCTTAATTAAAGCGTATTCCAGCTGACATATGGCAAACGGTTGCTCCATAACACAGCCAACATAGAAAAACAGACAACTACATACTTATTAATCTAACAAGGATGTCTTTGGACTTGGATAGGAAACCCACAGAGATACAGAAGAAACATGCACCCTTCCCACAGAAAGGTCACAATCAATCGATCGAAGAACATTTGGCTATGTTAAATATAAGCTATAGTCCTGAGTTTTGCTTGTCGTGTCTGCAAACTGCTTCCTCTTGCTAAATTTTAGTGCCATGATAAGTGAGAGCAATTTTTATATTTTGTTACCATGCCATTATGGTATACACAGGTCCTCAACCTAATTTTTTAACCAAGACCAGGTCTGTATTTGTACATGCTGGGGATGTTCCTGGCTATTATGTGAACACCAGTTTTTATTTAAGACTTTATGGCACAAGGTTAAAGGCAGCACACACTGTCCCTACAGAAAAGTGTTTAAATTAAGTTGAGATGGATTCAGTCTGCACTATACCCCTAGACAAAAGTAACCACAGTACATGTTTGCAATCATAGAGTCAGCCAGTTGAATCCGCCGAGACCATCATCTCATCTAATCTTCCTCTCATCTGGATAGCTTGTTTGATCAGACTCAGCACTAGTGAGAATCTCCCACCCTACAGTCCACTCCAATGCCCTGACATATTCAGCTTCTTCGAGATAATCATTTTCAATTCCCCTCTCTGGCAACAGTGGGTATCTGAAACGCCTGACTGTAAAGACACTGCTTACTTCTTCTTCTTCTTCTTCTGTTTTTTGCATCTCCTAGTCTGTTTTGCTTGTCATCTCCCAATTCTCTGCTTCCCACTCCAACACAAAGGTCAGTGAACTCTGATCAGGGTGCTGTGGCTTACACAGCTGAGGGGCAGAGGTGCTGCACTTAACAGGTAGGCTCACAGAGACAAGTTTAGCATAACGTGCTGAAAAAACCTGAGGCTAAAACATTCTGCATATGACTAAGCTTGATACAAAGATAGTTCTATCAAAAAGAGAAGGGAAATAATAATTAATGATACATATGAATAATTTTTAAAGATACACCCAAGATCATTTTTTTAAAGCAGTTTAGTGTAAATCAAAAACTGTAGCTTATTTAAATTTCCCTGAGCTCATGTTCCACGTCCATCACATGCACCTTTGGACCTCTCTCTCTCTATATATATTTATTACTGCACAACAAAATAATTCCCATTTCCTTTTACAGTTTTTATTGGAGTTATTCTTTAAAGCATTGCCCAGTACCATGCAGTACAGAATGTACAAAAAGGCAAATAGAGACAATGTACCACACACACACACACACATACAGTACACACACACACACAATGATTAAAAATGAATGAAAACAAAGGTGGTGTATTACCAAAATAACTTTTAAACACGTTTAAACTTTATTCATTTGATCAACCAAGTGATTTCTCAAAGATGCTAATCTGTAAGCGTTGATAGAGCTTATGCTTGAGTTCCCCTGTCCATCATTAAAGCTTCTTATTGCTATCATGTTAAACAAGCTATTAAAGTTATTCTATATCAGCTTGACGAGTTTCAGTCATTGTTACTAGGACACGGGCATCCCCATGAGAACACCTATCAGTACCAATCTGTACTGGTATCAGTTTCAATCGAAGGGCATTAATTAGGGGGTATTAATTCTGCTTCCAGAAACAATAGCCAACTATAGACACAAGATGACAATGATTTAAAGGATGGATGTTGCTGGTTCGATCTAGTCTGCATGCTAAACATCCTTGGCCAAGATGCTATCAAAATGTGAATATGTGTCAATGTTAAATAGAAAGCACTTACGCTTGGAAAAAAATGCTTGTTTGAATAGGTGAAAAAGGCATGCATATAAAGCAATTTGAGTGCCCAGGTAGAGTAGGGAAGCACTATATAACCAGTCCATTTACTCTATCTATTTGTAGATTTCACTAGACAAGCACTGGCTTGCCTTGCTTGCCCTGAAGGGATGACATTGCCTCACGAGCTAGTAAATGACCTCATTTTCATTCTAAATAAATGTAGGAAGGTCGGTATTATGATTGAGAGTCATAAAACTACTACTTAACTGAACAATTAACATTGCTTGGTTAGCACTGCAATAATATAACAGTGATGTGGTTGTTTAACTTGTTCATGAAAAAAGCTAACATTGAGAATCTAATCACCAAATAGCACATATTAATTACCATATCAATAAATCATGTTCAATTTCTCTTCTTATTAAACTGTATTTACTCATATTTGTTACAGTAAGCCAGTAGAATTCAACAAAGCAAGTGGACTCTCAGGGCTCATTAATAATGGCATAACTACTTAGTGCAAGTCCTTTTCTATCATTTTGCAGTTGTTACTTAGTGGTGAGTGCTGGATCTCAGTATACCTATTATCATTTTTAGAAAGCAGGAGTTCCAGAGAAGGGGTAAGGCAAATGATAATTGCCGATTGTGTTTTCATGGCTAAAACAATTATTTTCAGTGTGCTGTCTGCCAGCACAGGGTAGCAGGCTGGCTTGCACCACACTTTAGGTCATTTTCTCCTTCAGGTGCCTTAGGATGTAGAACTCCACACAGACAGCATCACCCTGAGGGACAAATTCACAGTACACTACCTTGTGAATGTTGGAAAAAATAACAAGCAAGCTCCAAGTCTCTCTCCTTACCTGATGCTTCACCCTCGGGCTTGGAAACTGCGGACTCTTCAACTGAAATCTGCTGTAAATTGCTCGAGCTTATGTAGAGACACGCCTCTCATCACAGGTAACGATCCTCACACAAAATTCTGATCATTTTGAAAGAGTACAGTGGACTGTCTAATAATGAAATTACAGAACACACAGTGCAAGTGGGTAGAAAAGAACTTCCAGGGAGTGATCTAACAGTTCCAATGCAAGCTGTTGGGACACACCCACGAAGACTATTATGAACTGTGAGATCTGGCAAATTTAATGATTAAAATTTATATGATTTTTAATTTTATTGGCCTGTTCCTGAAACTTTTTGTGTACACCTGATACAGTAGCAGTGAAAAAATGAGTATACCAAATCATTCAAATACAGCTTTTATATAGGCTGTTGTTCCAGACAATATTTTCAGTTTTGTACAATGTAGAATGACACTGGAGTTATGTAAATGGCAAATGGACTGTTTGTCATATATCGCTCTTCTACTCAATTTGAGCCCTAAGCATTTTATACAAAGTGGCTCATTCACACAAGCATTTTTTCTACATCTAAATACTTTCTATCTGCTTTCATGCAGACTGGAGCAGCCAGCAAATAAGGCACCAACTTTCTGCCTTGCTCCACCTCAATCATCAATCTATAGGGACCTATGGATGCTTCGATACCCAACATTCACAATGATGGCGAAACAACTAGTAGCTCAGTGTTCTAACATTCAAAAGAAAGGGCTGCTCTCACAGCTAGAGATTGACGAGGTACAACATAAATGCTATGGCAAGGAGGAGCTAGGACGCCAGGTAAGGGGGGAGATATCATCACCTCCACCCGAGATTGGGTACAAAGCCCCAAGTGCGATAGGAGAAGAATCGTTGAGTGTGAGAGGAACTGACCTGAAAGATAGGATCATGGCCAAGCTTGAAACCTGGACCCCTGTAACCAGTTACCAAGACTACGTGAAGTACCCTCAGAAGGTCTGCTAGATGACGTTAATGTAGCACTACGGACGATACCTACGGCCACCATTACCGAGACTAACAAGCTGATCTACAATACGGCGGCAGTGATGCTTGGCTACAAGTTGAACAGCCACAAGGGGCAGTACCCTCCATGGAGAAGGAGGTTAGAGGCTAAGATCAAGGTAGCACCGTAGGAGGTTAGCCAGCTAACGGAGTTGCAGAAAGGTGCAATAAAGAAGGTGCCTAAGAAGTACAGCAAGCTGTCCATACCTGAGGCCTTGGAAACTGCCAAGCAATGACTCACAGCCTTGGCCAGCCGCTTGAAGAGGTACACCAGAGAGATCGAAGGCAGGAGAAAAAACCAGCTGTTCTCCACAGAACCAGCCAAGGTGTACACTCAGTGGTAGGGGGAAAATATGAGAACAGCACCACCAAGGCTGGAGACGGATCAATACTGGAAGAGCATATGGGAGAAGGACGCAACCCATAATGACAATGTGGATCTAAGGGCAGACCAAAAAAACCTCTCTGAACAGGGTCCAGTAACCATCACGGTGGCAGACATCCAAGAAAGGGTCTCCAGTATGAAGAGTTGGACATCACTAGGCCCCGACATGGTTCACGCCTACTGGCTAAAGAAGCTGACTGCACTCCACGAGCGCCTGGCAGCACAAATATACTTGACCAGAGAAACTTGGGTTGGTTAACCGAAGGCCAGACAGTCCTGATCCTCAAGGACCCCCAGAAGGGACCAGTTCCATCCAACTACCGACCAATAACCTGCCTTAGCACCACATGGAAGCTCCTGTCAGGCATCAAAGCACCTAAGATGAACAGGCACATGGCTCAACACATGAGCAGGGCAGAGAAAGGGATTGGCAAGAATACAAGAGGCGCAAAACACCAGCTACTGGTAGACTGAGCAGTCAGCTGAGACTGCAAGACTAGGATGACCAACCTGTGCACTGCCTAGATTGATTACAAGAAGGCCTATGACTCAATGCCCCACACCTGGATCCTGGAATGCAACAATACAACTATACAAGATCAACAGGACCCTAAGAGTCTTCATCAGGCACTCAATGGGGATGTGGCGGACAACGCTAGAGGCCATCTTCAAGCACACAGCACAAGTGGCACGTTTCCTCTCTGTTGGTCTTCCTTGGTTTCTTGTGCTCTGAGGGCCTCTGGATGTGGTGTACACGCGGGTGCTCACACACACAAACTACACCCTTTTTGGCTCCTACCTCAAAGCACACTGTGCGCTGTCGATCCTACATGCTGCACAATAATATTCAATATTTAGTATTTACAGTTATATTCACATAGGTCATCGCGATGATGTTGTTTATTATATTGCTCTCTTTTTTTGCTTGTTTTCACTTTTTTCTTTCTCAACAGGTGATCCAGGTGATTGATATATGTATTTTTTGTCTGTTTGTTTTTTTGTTTTTTGCCCTTTATCACCGTTCCTCTTCCCCGCTGTTTTTTCTTTCCCTACCTCTCTTTCTTTCTCCCTTTTCTTTCCCCCAGTCATGTCTGTCCTGTGTATAGCAAGTGAAAATAAAATTAAATAAACAATAAAAGCAAAGGTGAATCAAATAGACCAATATTTACTTTCCATTTGGTAAAGTAAATCTGTTGGGCATCTTTCTTTGACTTTAGACAATAATTCGGATGGCAAAAGAATCAAACGGGACAGGTGAAAAAATAAATGTAAATAGTCCCCCTCTTTACTGTGCTTCAGAGAAACACAGGACTATAAGTGACCCAGATTTTACATCCAAAAGAAAGCGCTTTATCAATGTCCATGTGGAGATACTGAGCTGGCCAATAAAGGCTTTGACCAACTTTCATTAAAGGTAATTCTAATCACTAAATTCACTGTTGGATTTAAATTGTCTCTACAAATTTGTTTCCTCCGACTGAATCTTTTTATGGGCAGCTAATGTAACTACATGTAACCCTGCAACACCTATAAAAGCATTCAGGTCTGCTGGACCTAATGAGCTAACATTGCACTGTTCTGCAGTCTTCTTCTGTTAATCTGCGATGCTTCCTTTGAGCAGCCAAACAGAATCCAGCTGTCAGACGTGTCTGTCAAGCCAAGCTTGATGTGCAGTGAGATTACATTTCTCTGAGGTGATGTAATCTGCTCTGAAATCAGTTTGCTCAGGCAAGACAGAGACAGACGTCTCATTCTAATTAGTATGTTATACTTTGATTAATTCTTCTTTGATTATTTGTTCTAATTTACCAACATATGTTACTGATTGCTACTTTGCTGATTTGTGTCAGTATTTTCTTGTGGAGCATCAAGCACCCCTACAATAAAATAAATAAATAAACATAATCTAAACATATGAAATATTTATTTTATATATACTTCGTAAGTCTCACGATATTCTTTATTTATTTATGTATGAGACAAATGTGAATAGGGCCTCTTTATTGAGTAACTCATATAAGTTTTACAGGTATTGTGAAAAGAAACAACCTTTCAGCTGTTTATGGTTTTGTTCTGTTCCTTTTAAATATGAAATGCTTAGAAGTCTGTTGCTGCTGGCTTCATCATATCAGAGGTTTAAAATGTTTTGTTACAATTACCTCGCTAAAAAATTAAGTTTGAGTTTTGAGAAGTTCACATGCACTCATCATGGACATGCATGCCATGGTAATTTGGGGGGAATGGAATAATTGTACTGCATACATCTTTAGTAACATTAAAAAACACAACAAATGGAATTACAGGTGTATTGCACTAATACGCAGTTTTTGGCATTTCTTTCAGAGCCTTTTGCCGCAGGCTCATTACATTATACGAACCACAGCTGGTATGCGCAGCTCTCCAAAGAGAATTCCCTTTACATGATTTGATTTTTTTCTTAGTTAAAAGTAATTTTAAGACCTTTATTCATTCCATCTCATTTTCATTTGAAATTTTACTTTTTATCTATCGTGAAGAAGTGTGCATTTACTTGTCTGCCTCCAACTTCCCTTATCTCTAGCATCCTCTTTTGTCACAACAACCCTCTGCATGTCCTTCTTATAATAATCTTACAAAAAATACTGAGTGATAATTTTGTAATTTGGTGCTAGCAAGTTATTGAACATTTTTGTAGTTTTCTTTTTAATGAACTATTCAAAGAACACACAGCAATCATGACATCTCACTTTTTAATGTATCTTATTTAACTGAATGAAACACAACAGACTGTAAGTTGCTTCACTCCTGTTTACCATCCTTATGTAAGTTTTTTTCTTCGTAGTATAATTGTAAGTCATCAGTAATCAGATTACTGTCACAGAGCTGGAATGGTTGCTGAGATTGAGTTCGCGGCTTCCTCAGTTAGTACAGCATCAACAAGATTACAAAAAAAAAAAACCATGAAGGTGATCAAATAATTATAAAACATCCCTCATAAGGATGATATACATTTCCTCAGTTCTTTATCCAATAATCATAATACTATCACATTATCATGCCTACTAACCTGCTGATGTTGTGCATTTAGCAGATACATTTTATTTTAACCCACTTATTAAATACTAAACACTTCATTAATTTCATCTTTGCTCAGCCTTTTACATTTGATCCATGTTCTTTCATTTGAATTACTCTAGCTTTACTAAAGGTGTCATTTGGATGTAGTTTAAATGATTGAGATGTATCTTCTTTATGAATAAAAAAACCCTGGAAGGCTTTTAATGGGAAACATCTTTGCATGAAGTAGTGAAATATATTTACAAACTAATTGTGTTAAAAAAAAAAAAGAAACCTGACAGTGGTGGATTATTGCTATTAAAATTTATGCTGATTGTATTCTCCAAATTATTAATACTAGTTTCAGTATCTTTTCTGCTTCCTTTATTTTCTGCCGTACATGAAATGGACAAAAGTATTGGACAAACAACACAATACACCGACAGGAGCTGTTCGGCTATGAAAACCAATGCTAATGTCAGAAAGTCAGCAGTGTTGTTGAATCTTATGCACTTCAGCACTTTGCAACACTGCTCTGTAACTTTATGTGAACTGCCACTTCTAGCATACAATAATACTACAGGGTGGGCCATTTATATGGATACACCTTAAAAAAATGGAAATGGTTGGTTATATTAAAGTCCTGTTTGTGGCACATTAGCATATGTGAGGGGGCAAACTCCTCAAGATGGGTGGTGACCATGGTGGCCATAGGAAGAGGGCCATGTGACACATCAAACTTATTAGTAATGTCACAAGAAAAGCAATGGTGTGCTTGGTTTCAACGTAACTTTATTCTTTCATGAGTTATTTACAAGATTCTGACCACTTATAAAATGTGTTCAGTGTCAGACCAATAGCAGTAGTTTTGTTTGTTAACTTCACTATTCACATAAAAGTTTGCCTCATCACTGAACAAAATCTTCTGCGTGAACTGAGGGTTTACAAGTTTCTGACCACTTATAAAATCTGTTCAATGTGCTGCCCATTGTGTTGGATTGTCAATGCAACCCTCTTCTCCCACTCTTCACACACTGATAGCAAC
>NW_024582547.1:537179-568808 GCF_018398535.1 Haplochromis burtoni | reverse complement strand
GACATGTCAATGGCTGTGAACAAAGAGAAACCTGTAAATAACTCATGAAAGAATAAAGTTACGTTGAAACCAAGCACACCGTTGTTTTTCTTATGACATTACGTGTGACATTACCAATAAGTTTGATGTGTCACATGGCCCTCTTCCTATTGAACAAACAAAAGTTGTATCCAAGATGGCCGACTTCTAAATGGCCACCATGGTCACCACCCATCTTGAGGAGTTTGCCCCCTCACATATACTAATGTGCCACAAACAGGATCACCAACCATTCCCATGTTATCACGGTGTATCCATATAAATGGCCCACCCTGTACTTAAAATTGATCATGGAATATATAGGGGGGATATAAATTTCACAAATTGACTTTTGTAAATATAGCATTCTATTTTAGTACCACGAGCTCTTTAGAATGACCAGTTCCTTCACAAATGTTTGTAATGGCAGATTTCATGGCTAGGTGCTTGATATTATATTCTCGAGACAAAGCAACTAAAAACACCTGAAATGAAAGATTGAGTTGTGGTAAAGTATTTTTTTTCCATGTACTATATATTCCCATATTATGTTTACTTATTATTATTGTGTACTGGGAGTAGATTGATGGGTAAAATAATCCCCCCCTTACCTATTTTATTTGAAATATACATAAAGTATCTTTTTCAAGTGACTCTATTGGCTAGCTTTATGTTTGAGTTAAATAATTATAATAGACAGTATTTTATCATTTAAGGAACTGACTCCCACAATATGTGGAACTTTGTGTTGGTGATACATTGTTGCAATTTTCAAATACCCATCTTTACAAAATCTCTATATTTCATCCCATTTAAAACAGCAGTGATTAGTGTCAGGGGAAAAATCAACATCCCTGCCCATGATTACTGAGCCCTTGAAGCAGAAATAACAGGGTGCTGAGTATTTAACAATAATTGGTCACTATATCTGTGTGGGGTTTTTATTCAGTGAAGTCCAGAGTAGCAGAGACCGTGAGAGTATCTTAACCAAGAAGAGCATCAATAATGAGGTCATATTCTGTGTGTGTGTACATTTAAGAACAAGGCTCAGCAGGGGTCACGGTTCTTGTTGTGTTAATACAGTTTAGTCCTAATTAGCTAGCTGCCTGTAAGCCTCATGTGCAGTCTCACAATACACACCAGTTCCTATCAATCAATTTTCATGAAGACATGAATTAGTCCTAAGACAACATGATGACCCACAGTCTTTATTTATTTTTTTCACCTTTGTGTTCTTTGTGAACGTGACATTTCTGCATAAGACTGGCATCCCAAAAGACCACTAGCCAAAAGTGATGAGTTGTCTTGTATCTTGTCTTCAAGAAAGCTTGTCTTGGCTTGTTTGGAAACCCCGAGAGTTGACAGACTGACAGGGGATGTCTCCACTGAGACCCTGTCAGACACTGTGAGTGTGTTTCTGTTCTGTCCTTCGTATGTGTGTGTGCTCGTGAGGGTCAGAGACAGTGTGCATACGACACATTGCTTGTTGTAGCTTAAATCAGGAAGAGAGAAAATATGGATAGAGAAATAGATCGAGCACTATCAGGCCAAAATCCTAGTAAAATGGAAGCTGTCAAATAATATCAATCTAAACTCACATTTTCCAGGTAAGATACTGTAAATGACACAAAGGTCTTTCCATCACCTTTTAATCAAATACATAAATAACTTTTAGGGGTCTGTATCTGAGAGTGAGAGGATTGGTATCAGCCTCACAGAGCTGAAGCGTGAATGAGGCAAGCATAGAAAAGGTCCTTTGACGTGGAGAAACACTTAGTTAGTTTTTAAAGAAACAGTTTCTTTAAATTTGTATGGGTGCCATTACGGCTCACCTAGTTGTGCAGGTGATCGTATCTACTGCTGAAGGGGCCTGAGCTCAAGTCCACTGCTGACCTACAGCTATTGAAAGCTATGAAAGCAAAGATGAAAGTTAATTATGAGAGCCATGAGCTGTGTTGGCACTTGATTGAACCATGAAATAATTGCCAGAAAATTCAGCTTTTTTGAAAGTGGAGTGTTTATTGAATAATCTGACACATTTTAAAAAAGGAATTAAATATAATTTTGCATGTGAGTACTAATATGTATCATTTTTGCTACATCAATCATTTTTGCGCAGTTTATTGCTCCCAACAGCAAATCTGTGTGCAACTGTACATGTCAGGTTTTTCAAAATAAAAAAATCATACTGACGATGTAGAGGCATCAAAGTCGTTATGTCAAATATGATACATTTGGCATTACAGGGTTAAATTTTTCTATCCTTTCCTTTTAGCAGTGGCAATCTCTCAGGACAAAATGTGAAAATAGACTGAAATTCAAACATAACACAATAAGGTCATCTCCATCCTTACATCTCAAACAGCGCTGTCATGAATCTCCAGGCCTTTTCCCATCTAGCCTTTACATTACTGCCATCTTTTGGCTGCATTAGCTATTCTGACTGAAAACACTTCTTGTTTAGCAGTCGTAGGAAATTGTATTGTCTCCATTTTAGGGGCGTATCTGTCTCCCATTAACAATGACTTGAGCTGGGTAAACAGCAGTTTTTTTCTGGTGGTTTGCATATTGTGGCTAAATTTTGGTCTTTAAAGTAAACTGATATCAATTTGATGCGGACTCTGCTTTCACAGATCATTTCCAGTCTTCACTTTGTATGGAAGCACTCCTTAGCACTTATCGGCATAATAGTTATGTTTCCTCTTGTTAACCACCTTGGCCAATATGTGTGATGCAGAGAAGATGGTGGTTAGGTTGTTAATAACTCTTTTAGTACAGTAACAAGGAACACTGATGATAATCAAAATCACAATCAGAATACTTTATTAATCCCTAAGGAAATGATGTGATGGAAGGGGATGCCAGCTCGGACCATATCCTTGCTGCCATTCCAACGGCAGGCTCAGCAGTTCCTCAAGGTCAAGATCAGAGGTCAAGTTTTCTGAAAATCTTGTGAATGCGACAACTCAAGAAGGATTTTCAAAATGACACCATTGATGCATCTTCTAAAAATCTTTGATAAATTCTAATTTCATTTTCTGAAAACCTTGTGAATGCTATAACTTCAGAAGACAATGAGCTAGGCTTTTGAGATTGTTACCATGGGTCTGTCTACTACAAGCCCAAGGGACAGCAGTGGCAGCCGCTGGTCTTTTTTACGAGTGCTGTTACATTCTGGTATTTTACTCATTTAATCTTCGACTTATAACCACCACAAGCCTGCAACCACCTGGTTTGTGTTGTTCATACAGCAAACCATAAAGGCTTCAGGTCTTCTGGGAAGGCTTTCCACAAGGTTTAGAAGTGTGTTTATGGGGATTTTTGACCATTCTTCCTGAAGCGTACAAGGCCTGGTTTGCAGTCTCCACTCTATTTCATGTGTTCTTTTGGGTTGAGAGCTGTGGTGGCCAGTTAAGGTCTTCCACACCAAACTCACTACCTATGTCTTTATGGACCTTGCTTTGTTAAAATATCCTTGGGCAAGATGCTTACCCCATGTTGCTCTCTGATGCATCTGTGAGTGAACGTTAGATAGAAAACACTTAAGTATACAGGAATGCGTGTATGAATGGATGAATTAAGCACTGTATAAAGCACTTTGAGTACTCAGGTAAAGTAGAAAAGCACTGTACAAGAACTAGTGTATTTACCACTTTTGGGGGAATTGGTCAAACTTGCAGAGAGCCATACCTGGTAAGCAGTGGTAAGCATTGTGTGCTATGACCAAAGTTATCCTACATTTTAAGTCTTACATGAAAGAGCATAATAATAATGTGAATAATAATAATAATAATAATGTGAATATGAATATTCACAGTCCACATTAACTATATTATAACATTATAAGAATAATATTGTCACAATCCACAGTTCATGATAGCAGCAAAATCATCCAGTCATAACACTTAATAGTCTTTCCCTCCTGCTTGTGCCGCCTGGTTGCTGAGTAACGTGATTTGGGTTTTTATTGACTAAAATGAATTCACGTTTTGTGAGGACTAAATTTGAAAAAACATCAGGTGCCAAAATTAACCCCACTTTTCTCTGCTGTTGCTTCCAATCTGTCCCTAACTGACTTAACTTAGTTATCACAGCCAGTTATCTTATCTGCCATTTATTCTTTGAAACATCTGCACCTCGTTGTTCTCACTCACCATTCACCTTTTTTCTATCAGCTCATAAGCCTGCCTCCACAGCTGAAGCACTCTGGTGCCACTGAAGAGTCTCTAAGATAAAAATTACACTAGATCTTCCACGAGCATAAATTTTATCATTACTCTACCTAGCATTCAGCACTGACCACATTAATTACACAGTTGCCTGCAAAAACTAAAAAATACAAATCATATAATGAAACAACCCTTCTCCAATTAGCCTCAGAGTCGTGTTCTTTCTCTTGCAGCCTTTCTCTAAATCGCACCCACAGCTCCACAGTGAGTTGGTCATGGATGGATTAGAGAGCGGAGTAAAGTTCGTTTTGCAAAATTACACCAACACCTGCTCTCCAGTTAAAGTATCCTGTTGAAAACTATTATTATTATTTCAAATTAAGCCATCTCATGAGCTATACAGGCGCAGAAAAATGTTCAACGTCTGTCTAAAACCCATTAACCAGCTTCACAGGTAGCTTAAAATACAGACAACTTATAGCTCTCATTTGTAGCTTGGACAGAAGTCAGAAGCAGTTATATTTTTAAACTTCAGTCAGTATTTTTACTCTTTAATCAATTTGTCTGGATTAAATTTTGTCCTACATATTTTAGATCTAATGGATCATGTACAATGCATCACGAAAGTATTCACAGAGCTTCACTTATTTAACATTTTGTCATATTATTCCAATATGGAATAAATTAAAAAAAATGATTTAATCCATTCTTGAAAAGGCTGTAACATGACAAAATGTGGAACAAATGAAGCGCTGTGAATACTTTCCAGAGACACTGAAGAAAATAGCTAAAATCCACGTCTTGAATGGATCATGGATTTAAGAAAAATGGTTCATCTCAAAAAGAGGCTGCAGTTGAACTGATGCAAGTGTATGTATACAGGAAGAAATAACTGCCCAGAGATTACCAGTGAAACTACAAAATGACAATGACTTTAACAAAGTTGTCATGGCGGGGTACGCCAGTGTGATGATGAAGTGGCTGTTATATAACATGAATACAAAACTCAAACGCAGGTAAACAGGGGCGAGAGCTAACTGAAAACCTAAACTGGGTAAACTAAAATAACTGTGACAACTGAGACCGATGAACTATGAATCACTTATGACAACTATGATGACAGCTATGATAAATGTGGCAAGACGTGGAGACAAGGACAGAATGAGAAGACACAGACTAAATACACACAGGAGGTGATCAGGAGAAGTGGAAACACACGGGAAACAGCTGACAAAAATGGACACCATGACGCCACAGGGAAAGGCAACACTAAACACGATGAATATAGAAACAAGACTTTCAAAATAAAACAGGAACATAAACCACGCAGACATGAAACACATGAAGGGCGAGTGGGACTTAAACACAGGGGATGAAGACACAAGAGGAATCTGATAGATAATAAACTAGAACAAGGCAACCTAGGCAAAATAGAAATGAACTTGGAATATTAAATGAGACTTAATGATAAACAATGAATATCAAAATATAAGAAAACTCAGAAACACTGGGTCCTGCGACCCAGGACCATGACAAAAGTTCACTTGGCTTCCAGTTTTTTGAAACTCCCCTGGGCAGATATTTTTAAGCCCCTTAAAATGAAGTAGAGTAAAAGAGTAGAGACCCTCAACGTTACATCTCTATAGTCTCTGCATCCAAGGAAACACTAGTCAGGATTCACTGAGCACCATGTCTGCCGGTTATAATAGATCTGGATTTTAACAAAGCCTTACTTTCTGCTAAAGAACTTGAAAGGGAATTAACGATTTGTCTTACATGCCATCTTGTAGCACTGACTTTTTTAGATCAGAGAAGCATCATTACTTTCTAAACACTGAAGATTAAATTCCCATTTTACCATCTGAGGGGGGATAGGCTAACAGAAACTCTCTGGTTTTGAACCGATGTGATGACATACCATATATGCTTCCATATATGACTTATTGTCTAGAGACATGGGGTAATGCATATAAAACAAATACGCTTCCTAATTTCAAGTTACAAAAAAGAGCTATAAGAATTATAAATCAATCAAACTATATAGAACCAACTAACATTTTGTTTATTAATCTGAATACCCTGAAATTTTATGATTTAGTTGAATATAAAATGGCACAGATAATGTATAAAGCACAAAATAACTTGCTTTGCCACAGTACTCAGAAGCTGTTTGAAGTCAGAGAGAGTCAATATGACTTAAGGGGAACAGATTTCTTAAAAAAAAAAAACCACAAGATAAGGACAAACATAAAGCAGAGATGTGTTTCTGTTAGAGGAGTTGAGAAAATATGTTTAAAATAGAGTATTAGAAAAATATATATAAATCGAGAATGAAAGGAGCAAAATAATAATACTGAAACTCTTGGTTGTTTTGCTTTGATTATGTTCATGAAATTTAATTTAATGTAGTTACTTATCTAAGGTGGAAAGTTTGTTTTGTTTTTTGTTTGTTTGTTTGTTTGCTTGTTTTGTTTTGTTTTACTCTTTGCTTCAAGCCCTGTGTACATGAGCTGCATGCTAAAAGATCTTTTGTTAAAAGGGTTGGCGTAATAAGCATATGCTTCAGCCAATACCTTTTGATTAGTCATGTCTCGTGCTTTCTTGCTTTGTGGTAGATCTTTATTCTGTATTCACTGAGATATTTGAATGCCAATCAATAAATCAAAAAAAAAAACATATCTGCATATATCTCAAGCAAAAAAGTGACAGCTCAGGGAAAAAAACTTTACTTTACTTATGTATTTTGTTTTTTCTCCTATTCCCAGATCAGGTGCAACAAAACTGTAAGCTCTCCCCCTGCTACCATGACAGCTACGACCCCCCACAGGACAACTGGCGGTGTCTGTGGGCTCTTTGTACTGTTCCTTACACCATGCTTTTCCTTTCTAGTCATTCACGCTAACACAACACCTGTCACTAGTTGTAATAAAGTTGCTGTTTAAACCCTAAATCAGCACATGGAGTTGTTCCCTCATTCTCAGTGACTCTGCTGCCGGGTCTTTCCCTCACAAAAGAGGCAAGCAGATCACTTGACAGACTGTATTTCCCTGTTCCCTGTAGGCCCATATCCACAGATTATCTGTTTGGGTAACAGACTATAAAACTAGTCTGTATAGAGTTAGTATTGCTGTGAATGCCTCTAAAACAAGGTAAACTGATGGCAGTAAATAAATAATAAAAACTAAAAAGCATTAAACAAAAGCACTAATAGCTGACCCTCCATGCAGCCTTAGAAAACCTCCTTCACCTGTACTGGCTGACCCTAACAACCAAATGTGACAAGGTGACACAAGAATAACTGAAACACTGATATACAATCTCTTGTCTGTATCCTCGAGTCTGCAGAGTAGTTATTCTCCTGCTTTCATTATCTCTGTTCTTGTCCGTTTCTGTGCCCTTTGTTCTCTGTAAATCACATTGTGACAAAAACACTAGTTTAAGGAGCACTATAAATAAAATTGACCTACGCAGTACAATGATATGGGGACATATAATGCAGAGAAATGGAAAGGGCTATACTTTGACAGGATATTGTGTTCATGCTGCATGAAAAATAAATTATACTTAAATGAAAACGCAGCAGTCCTGGCAGCAGCGCCAGTGTTGGAGATTGCCTTTGTTGTGAGAGAAACAGCAAGAATTTGAAGCTGAAGCTACATGTTCGGTTATTTAGCCCTTTCACCGCCTGACTAGCAGGTTAGTTCGATGGGGTCAAAGCCAGGGTCAGACCTTAGACTGCACGTAATAATGAAGCAAGACATTTGTTTTCTGTTAAACACCCCTTACACTGCAGCAGCAGGTGGCAGGGCACCAGATGTGCTCCTGATACAATTGTGTTCTTTTTTTCATTGTTATTTGTTCCTTTTTTACTTTTTGCCTCTTTACAGCTTTTTCCCCCTGTGGTGCACATTTTTACATATTTTAAAACGGAAACAGATTACTGCTCTGTATATTTTAAGTATGTATAAAACTTCTTCCACTGAACTTCAAAGATGTTCAAAGGCTTTAGCTAAACCTCTGACCCTCATCATTTATAAAACAGCTCTTGTTCAGCATGCATGTAGCCTTAAGCTGACCCAATCCTAACACATCCATCTTTTACAGCAGATTCTCATGCACTGAGGAACTGTAAAATCTAAATTCAAGGTCTGGCTGTGTTTGGATTTAGACAAAAGCATTTTCTTCTATCTGACATTTAAACACAATCAGCTGAAGCAGCAAGCTTTTCTTCTAAACACTGAAGACTTTCTAAGCAGAACATTTTACTCGAGCACATCTTTAGGCGCACTGATCATCTGTATTATACACAGCTGATGGGGAGTGCACTTAGGCACTGTGCTTTTGTTAAAAGACAAAATCATGTGCGAGTCTGGAGGATCCAGGCTCGCTTCATTACTCTAGTGTTCTAATGGGGAGCACACATGGAGGGATTATGTCTTTCCTTTTGGATAAAACTAACACAAGTGTTACAGGCTGATTCTCCTAGGTGACCCATGATGCACTCTACCCTCTTTCACTCTCTCCATGTTTCTTTAGCACTATTAAATAACATTACGTGTGTCTCCTCTCTCTTCCTTGTTTGTACTTGGTCTTCTCTGTCCTCTCGTTCCCTCTCTGCCTCTTTCTGTATCTTTTGTTCCAGATCTCCGTGTTCCTGATCCTCCTCTGACCTTACCAACCTGAAAACTGTTTATTTATTCATTTTGTCTGTCTGTCTACTAGGTTGATGCTGCAAATCAAAATGTATTTTTTCTCTAGAGCTCTCTTTTAAAATGTATGTGTATTTTTAAAGATACGAATAATTTTATTCAACAAATTATATTTGGATCAATTACTTAATGGATAATTGGTTTAGTTTTAGTTTACAAGAAGGCTTTGTGTTCGTTTGTTTTGGTTTGTCTGGATCGCCTTAATATTCGTCTGAATCACCATTTAAATATAGGATCCAAATAGTTTGTCCTTCAAACTTCTGTTTTAAGGTCTTAAGGAAAGTGTTTATTTATTTTTTGTTTCTCAGTGTTTTTCTTTTCACTCACTGATTGAAGCAGACCACCAATGTAAAGCTCCCTGACAAGACATTAGTACTAATGAACTAAAATCAAAGTCCTCCATACGTTGCATGCATTTCATTTAAAATCCTTCATATATATATATATAATCCCATTGCAGTTTTGCCTTACATTTATATTTGGTGTAGTTGGTGAGTTAATCTAGTTGGCTGTCATCAAAGGTCGAAAGCATAATTATATTTAAAGCTAACTTTAAAACATATTATGTCATTGCAATCAAGAATAAAGAGGAAATGAACAAACACTGTTTATATGACAATATCTCCCAAAAACTAAACAGATATTTGTTTATTATGTGTAATATTGCTGAGGGAATAGTTGTGAGAGCGAGATGCGAGTGAGCATAATGCTGAGGACAGCCTTTAAAAATCCACTGATCTGACTGGTGGGCACCTCCTCCTGTCATCTCCAAAGACATCTCCTTGCTCATTTCCACTTCTAAAGGAAGCCTGCCTCCCTTACCAGTGCGCTGCTCGCATGTATAGGTAAGTATAGGCATAATTACAGGGAGCCATCCATCTTTGCACCCTTGAGGTTTCTTTTACCAGCTAGAAACAGTGATGTCAATTTCATGATTTTCCTTTCATCAGTTTACATTTGAGGCATTAGAATCAATATGGGACACATGCAGCTGATAAACTGTGACAGCCCTGTTGTGTGTGTGACCCATCAGCTCTGAGGCAGCACAGAAACACGCACACACGCACACACACTTTCTTGAATAAAGGAAGACAGAAATAGATGTTCATGTATTGTGCAGCTTGCAGCAGAAACAACAGGGTCGTCCTCACTCAATCCTAGTCTGTGTCTTAGGAGCGCTTTATCCATGACAGACTCTCTCAGAGGGGTGGTTTATAAAAAAAAAAAGAGCAACAAATAGGGAGAGGAAGAGGAAGAGGAGGAGGAGGAGTGAAGGAAGGTAAACAAGGACTGTCACCAAACAGCCCAAGAGCTCTTTGTCACTTTGAGAAACAGAGCAAACAGCCCAGGCAGAAAAACGACTGAGGTGTGTGTTTGTGTCAGCATCTCTGCACAGAGTGTGCGTGTATGTATATGTGTGGGTATATCTTTGTGTGGGTACTAATTGTGGAAAGTCATGGTAGGTTTCTAGGAGCGCTGCACGATGGGAGGTTGGGGTCAAATAGAGTTCAGAGCTGAGTGTGTTGACCCAGAAGCATTGTCAGGATAAAACATGGGATAATGAATCAGTCCAAAATTTAGCATCTTGGGGGCATAATTCCCGCGGTGCCTTAAAGCACTGGGTAAACCCGCAAACACACACAAACATACAGAGGATGAGCTTATCTTGCCTGAATGTAGGCTATTCATTTGTTTGCCAAGAGTGTAGATAATGCAGAGGGATGAAAAACACCAGATACCGTAAATCCATTTATGTGTGAGAGAAGCGAGAACGTCTGTATGTGTGCAATGCACATATTGAACATGCATATAAGTTCCATCAGTTACTCATCAGCTGAATTTGTAGATGGTTTATAAGAGATGAGTATATGGATGGATGGATGATTTCTATACTGAAATGGACGAGGTAATGTGTCACATTGTCTTAATGGAAAAGAAAATGATCAACGTACAGAAGGCTGAATTCAAAGACACCAACATTGGGGTAATCTTCTGTCCTGGGGGTTTTCCTCCCAGATCTGGACCAGGGCAGACCTCTCTGGTCTGTAGAGGTCTGTGTGTCCCCTCGACTCCATTCGACTATCACTGAGACACCAGCAAATCAGCCATTCTGATGTTCTAGGCAGCATTCTCTACATCTTCTTAAGTCCCTTTAATGTCTGTCATATGTGCTGTAGCTCAACCTGCTGTCATCTGTGAAAAGAACAAGGTGCCAGTGGTGGACCTACCAATTCTGGTATCCTGTGCCAAATACCAGTTGGGCTACATGGTACAGGGCGATGAGCAGTGAAGGTTGTCGGGTCCTGTTTTAGAAAGATAAATAATTCATTACTTTGGACTTTTCAATAATAATAAAATAAAGGGCAAGTTTGCTGTACATTCAGCATCCGTTGTCTTGCTTTGTGTATTCCTTATCTTTATTTACCATAATCCTGAAAAACGAGCTTCTCATATTTTATTTTTCTTCGTTTGTTTGTTTGTTTTTTATGACCAATACAATATAAAGGTAGGAAATTGTTGTTGTGATTAGTAAATTCACAAATTGACTGCAAAAAACTCAATTTGATCCTAGTTTAGACAAAGCTGCCTTCCTCTCGAGTCAGTAGGAATAATTCATGTACAATGTCGCTAGCATACTGAATTAAATATGAGATGACCTGTTATTCCAACATCTGTTTTATGAGAAATCAATTCTTTTTAAGCTGGGAAGCTGTTGTATACATGTAGCACTGCACAGGTTTTCTTGATAATCACTAAATCTTTTTAAACTCTTTAGACTTTTTAGAATCTGAACCTTTAGCATGTGGAAGACCATCAATCCACACAGTGAAGGTTCAAGAGAAGGTATTAGGGATATGCCTGTATACCCAAATTGCTACATGTTTAACATGTTAACACCTACTAGTTTCCCAGGAATTACATGTGCTATGGTTAGGATTCAGTTTTGTTTTAGCCACATGCTAAATGCACAATTTTTCAAAAACAAGTCCAAACAGTCAACGTATTATTTATTTTTATTATTATTTTCTGTTAAAAACTGTATTTCTCATATATTATTATTATTTGTTGTTTTTAATATTATTTGCTGTTTTTAATATTCTGCAATGAGGACATTTCCTCAGAGCACAATGCGATAATATATCTTTATCATTTAGCTCTCATTGAAGTCTGTTCTTCAGTATTAATAACATATCATAGGTATTAAATTAACTTTTACATTAACTTGCTTTGCCTCCCCTAACCTGGGACCACACTATATTTGTTGTCAAGATATCAGCCTCCTATGCAAACTGCGATTAGATCAAAGGCAGATCAAGAGAACATTTTCATAACAGGTGCTAATGCAAAAAGTGATAGAGATCCAGTATTAAGACCAGCTGTAACATTTACTAGTCTAAAGCATTAATGCCATAAACAACCCATAATACAGATAAACACAAAATTGCCGAGTCCTCAAATATAAGACTATCCTCAGTATTTCAAATCTAATTTCAAGAGATGGTAAAAGGTAAATGGACTGGTTCTTATATAGCGCTTTTCTACTCTGAGCACTCAAAGTGCTTCAGGTGATGCTCCTCATGTCCTGAGCTTTCAGAGATTGCAGCACGTAAGAATCACTGTGGATGAAAATGCTGCACAAAGCTGCAGTGTAGATGAATAAATCTTGTTTGAGGGGCAGTTTTGAGGTCGGGGACATATCATCAATGTCTTGTTTCTGGAAGAAAAAAAAACATCAGTACAAAATGCATGGTCAAGGGTAGTGTGTTGTCACCCTGTTGGTCTAATTGATCTGTTCTGACAGCAGTGGAATTGTATTACCATCAGTTTTAGGTCCAGTGCTCCCGAGACGAAGAGTCTGATGTAATCATACAAACGTGACAGAAGTTCTACTTGTTCAACATTTGAGTTTGTGACAGGCTGAGTCTAATAGCGTCAGTAGTCCATTTCTCCTTTTGGATACTCATAAAACTCGGACATTGCACCAACTTGGGGTTATTCAGTCTGTATTTGTAACCATTTTATGGCCGTAAGGTATACTGCTGCATAAATGGTAAATGGTAAATGGCCTGTATTTGTATAGCGCTTTTCTAGTCCCTAAGGACCCCAAAGTGCTTTACACAACCAGTCATCCACCCATTCACGCACACATTCACACACACGCATAACTACAGACTAAAATAACAGTCTTGGCCAAATTACTCTTTATTTTACATACCTTGTATTGGCATTAAGGGAAGATATTAATTGAGTTGTTTTTGTTACTTTAATACCCAAAGGGCATTTCCCAGCTAGAAGCACTCAATAAAATAATGAGGCCCTAAGTGACCGACAGGTCCCTGTTGTGTGGGCTACCCTTGATCTTCAAATCTCTAAACACATAACTAATATTCTAATGCTCAGCATTCACGTCCTATTCTGTAAACTAGCCTGTTAGTTATGGCTACCAACTGAAGTCTGACATGGCCTAAAATAGCCACTGTACAGTGATTAATAGCTTCTCATTTAGTGACTGTACCCGATCAAATATCAGTTTTTTTCTTAAAAGTGGTAACAGGCAAAAAATATTTTTCTTCTATGCAGCATTCTCTGGTGTGCACCAAGGATTAGAGTTGTTTAGGGCAGAGCATTAAGTGCTTGAGCCACCCAGACGAAGAAAATAATCATTATTTTAACCATATTGCATATCACCATTTGGGATCTGTTGGCATCTCAGAAAACTGAGTGATAAGTTAACTAATTCGTCACATTCACTGTGGGATAAACGGTCATGTGTTAAAACCTGAGTAAATCTCCCATGGGCCAAAGTCTTATAAAGTCTTATGAAAGTGTGTACCAGTTAACACCAGTTCAAGTTGGAAGCAAAAATGAACCAGGTAAACATAGTTCTTCAGTTTGTCCTCAATTAAGAGCGTTGGAGTAAGAAGCCTGTAGAAGTACTAGAAAGATAAAATTTTGTTATCCAGAATATGTATGAAACATAAAACAATATTGTGAATAATTCAGACCCTACACGACATTAATTGGCTGTTTTGCCACTTTTATTTAGGTGCGCGCATTAGGGTTCGGCACCAAACGTCATTGGTGTGGTCAGCTTTTCAGCTGACTCCACACTTCTCTCCTGTCTCCGGTCCCTGGTGACATTAAAAAGGGAAGAGAGCTCATCAGCCTGATTACCTCCACCTGGACCTCAGCCTCCCTGGCACTGCCCCTTGATGCAGCTGCACCACCCCTCAACCGCAGCAGAGAAAAAAGACCACCCCTGCTACAAATCCCCACTGCCTGGCTGAGGCCGGGGGCTTGACCACCCACCAGATTGCCAGCCACTCCTGCTCCACAGTGCGGTACCACGTTTCTCATTTGGTCAGCTTCCGGTTTATGTACACGACTGGTCAACGCCCCCTTACCTGCTAGGACAAAACGGCCCCCAGCCCTCTGATCCTCCTTTTTGGTTTTGGGGAGTGGGCAGGATGCAATGGCGGCTGTGTTCTTCTGGACACACCTGCCAATCCCCCAAGTGGTACCCCAGATACCATATCTCCCACCGTCCAACTGCACACTTTTTTGGTTTAACCATGAGCCCTGCCCGCCTAAGAGACTCCAGGGCCGTGGCCACCCACTGCACATGCTCTGCCTAGGTGTTACTGTGGATGATCACATCATCCAGGTAGGCGGCAGCATATGCAGTGTGCGGCAGCAATACCCAATCCGTGAGGCACTCGAAAATGGCAGGGGCTTCCGACCAAGCCAAACGGAAGTTTGACAAATTGGTACCAACTGTACAGAGTGAAGAAGGCTGTCTTTTCCTTGGACCCTACACACAAGGGAATCTACCAGTAGCCCCTCGTTAAATCTAGTGTCATGAAAAATTAAGTGGTGCCTAAATGGTCCAGGAGTTCGTCAACCCGGGGCAGGTACCAAATCTTGACACTTCATTCACCTTGCAGTAAACAACACAGAACCGTACAGACCCATCTTTCTTCACAACCAGAACTATGGGGCTACACCAAGCGCTGCGCAACTCTTCTATTGCCCCCATTCTCAGCATCTTGGCCAATTCCTTCTGAACAATTTACCTTTTATGTTCAGTAACCTGTAGGGTCGTGAATGCCTGTACTCCTGTACTCGTACGTCCAGGCAGGTGGGAGAACACATCCGCAAATCCCTTTTGCAATGCAGCAACATCCACTCTCTCGGCCTGTGTGAGATGGTTGTCACAATGGAGGGAAGCGGGAATTGTGGAATTTGGCACCTCTGGCCCCAACTCATCTCTCTCCTCCACCAAGCTCACCATAGAAGTGGTTTCAGGATCTCTCCATGCTTTAAAGAGGTTTAGGTGATATACCTGTGTGACTCCTTCCCTGTCCGACTGTACCACCTGATAGTCAACATCACCTACCTGCCATGTGACCACGAAGGGCCCTTGCCACTTCCAGAGTGCCTTTGAGCTGGAAGTAGGGAGTAACACAAGCACTTGGTCTCCCGGTGAAAATTGCCTGTGTCTAGCCCCTCTATTGTACAGGCACTGTTGACATTCCTGGGCCTGGAGCAAATCCTCTCGTAATAACCTACCCAGCAGGTGCAGCTTTGCTCTCAGGTCCAGGACATACTGAATCTAATTTTTCACCAGACTTGGACCTTCTTCCCAGTTTTCCTTAATTAGTTGTAACAACAGTTCAAAGGGAGAAAATCCCGTGGAGACCTGGGATACCTCCTGCACTGAGATCAACAGAGGGTCTAAACAGCAATCCCACTCCATTTATCCTCAGGAATGAACTTATGAATCATGGACTTTAAAGTTTTATTCAGATGGTCCACCAACCCATCAGTCTGAGGGAGGAAGAAACCGATCTGAATATATTTAATAATTGATTGAGCGTGTGAGACATGAACAACATGCCCTGGGGAGTGAGCACCTCTTTTGAGATACCGATTGAGGAGATCACCTGAAACAGCGCCTGCACCCCACTCTTTGCAGAAATGGTGGTCAGAATATTGCATAATCCACTGGAACTAATACAAAGCAATATCCCCGTGCACTCAGGTGAAATGGCCTGATAATGCGCTCAAATGCTTTTGGGCGCATTGGCATGGATGGCTGGTTAACTAGCTGAAACTCTGGGCAGGACACGTACCATCAGCGCACATCCGCTCAGATACCTGGCCAATAAAATCAGGCCTTTATTAGCTACAGAGTTTTATCATATCCCATATGCCCTGCCATGGGGCTATAATGAGCTGCGTGGAAAATCATTTCCCAGTGGCTCTTAGGCATCAACAACTGTGTGTGTCCCTCCTCTGTGCGAGTGTCACGACTCACTCAATAAGGCCTATCACTTAACAATACAACGCTCAAGTAGGTGCACATGGTTTCAGGGCACCATGACCAGCAATTTTTATCACAAGCATAGAGTGTCATCACGAGACTGCTGCATTGGTAAATCTTCAATCGGCCAGACCTCACTAGAAGGCCCTCCCGTTCATCCCCGCCTGTCTTGGTGCTGATACCACAAGTCATTTTCAGAGGTTTTGTGTAGTCCAAGCAGATAAGAGCAGTTGATTTTAAGCACCAGCAAAAGAAACATGGGTAACATCTTGATGCATGCTCAATCAGGTAAGGAAATCGCAAAAAGTGGATTCTGTTCGCTTGAACAGAATCCACTTTTTGAGAAACATGGGTAATGTTTTTGATCGTCTTTTTTTTTTTTTGTCCCTTAAAAAATTTAACCATTTTCTCAACCACTTATCTAATTTAGGATCATTGGTGGTAGGAGCTTATACCAGTTTTCATAGGGCAAGGAATGGCGTACACCCTGGATACATCAGCATGCCATCACAGATTCATCACAGAATGACCAAAGAACATTACTTGCAAGTCTAGGGACTATAAATGAGAGGGCAACGTGTGTACCTGTCAACAAAATGTGTTTTATCTTCTACTGTTCTTCAGTTAAATAGATGTGATGCTGAATAGACAGTGCACCCAAAATTTTGTTTCATGATCTATATATATTCTGGATAACAACATTTTATCTTTCTACTAATTTATTTTGCTAGTCTTCATCAATACTGTTCCAGGCTTCTTATAGGATAGTCCAAAAATCTTTGCAACTTGGTTGCCTTCTGTTCTGTTTTTGGTCAAGATGATTTCCACACTGCTTCAATAAAGCAAATATGGAAGCAAAATATACAGAAATAGGGACTGTTCAAGACTTTTTCACAGTACTTTATGTCTATGACAGTCAAGTCAATAAATACCAGTCAAAGGCAGAATTCGGGCCATAACATACCACTGAATGACACTCATGAGAGAAGATTTAAAAGTACAGTAGGAGCATACAAAAACATGTCTAAGACCATGTTTCAGCACATACTCCTTTACAATACCACTTTTTTCTTTTGCCAACTGAAGGAATCTGTCCCTGTTGGAGATCAGAGTTTAACTAGGCTTAAGGCACTTCCATACCAGCTTTGCCTTTCAGACTCAGAAGCTAAATTCATCTTTTATATAAAAATATTGATGCATTCGGACTATCACAGTGCAAATAGAGAAAGGTATAACACATCTGAAATACTTGTTACAGACCTGCAGCCATCAGTTATCAGTTAAAATGCATTTTGTTTTTTAACTCTGGGATGAAACAGGACCACAGAGAGACACAGAAAGAACTTGCAAACTCCATACAGAACGCCAACCCAAAGGTTCCAACCAAGAAATTATTCTCTATGGCAACTGTTTTTTAACCACCATACTGCCCTCTGTTGTTACCATCTCATGACAAAAAATCAAGTTTTGATCGGTTTATTTTTTCTAAAGTGTCTGGTATGATTGCCTCTGCAGGACTCTTCAAGTTTTCAGGGACTGAAAGGGAATAAAACCATAAATGTATGTGCCCGCGAGCGGCTTGAATTAAACACACTGCGTGGAAAATTGACTTGTTAAAATAGGCTTTACCGTTATTAGGCTTCAACAGACAAACCACAAACAAGCGTGGTATGGGGCATGAGGTTGCATCCACAATCACCCAAAAAAGTGCATGTGGCTTTGAGAGATAGTTTAGAGTAGCAAGAGAGAAATTTCAAATTGCATATTGTCTAACACTTCAAAGGTCAATTAATGCGTAACCATCATAATGTGTATTCAAAAGTAATGGCCATTACATGGTCATTATCCACAGTTTTTCTCCAGTTGTTTTGGTGAGTGAATGTCTCAAATGGTAATGAGGCTGACAACATCCACATGTAATTCAAATTATTATTACAGGCTGCTGTGTACTTCAGAATTGCATAAGAAATGTTAGGGAAAAAATGGATCTCTTGTATTGTATTCAGACTGACACTGGGTCTTTGTTTTTCTTTGAGTCTCAACTTTGTGACAGCCCCTGACAGTATATCCCCTGGGATCACAGGGACACAAAACCCCTCCAACATGATAAGATGGTTATTCATGCTTATTATCACAAAATTTTCTGCAAGTGCTCTTGATACCAGCGCACACCTGATTGGTCCCAGTTGGACTAACTCTGATTTTGAGGTCTATGAAATAAGAAAAATCAAGTTTACGCTGTCTGGGACAGGGTTAGTAGGACCCAGACTGGGCCAAAGCCTGGTTAGATAGCTAGAGCGCTTAGTGGTCAGAGCTTTGCCCATGGAGCTTGGCCGGTCGCCCAAAGAGTAGCCTGAAGATCTGATATGGACCAGCTCATAAAAATGCCCCTCTTCACCAGATTGTTTGCCTATCTATGGTGGTAAAACCGGCTCAGTCAAACTCCCTTTTTTCCAACTGTGAAGGACCAGCTCACAATGAACCCCCTTCATTCAAGGAATTAGTCTCTTTAGCTCTTTGCATAGACAGAGAGTAAGAAACACGCGGCCACTTACCAGACTTCTGCGCTCTCTCACGCTACCACCCGCGGTGCCGCTCAGCGGTCCCTTTTCCCCTCGACCAAAGGACCCAACCGAACCCATGCAAACTGACCAGTCGAGGCTCACTCTGGTGGAAAGAGAGAGAGGTATTTTTGCACTCAGGAGTGCTTATATTGCGGCCGTGCTGGTCATTTTATTGCCTCCTGTCCAGTTCAGCCAAATAGTCGCCCAGTAATTTTGTGGGTACTGGTGGGCGATTCTTCCCTGCCCAAGTCCCGCCTCTTACTCCCAGTGAAACTCTGTCACCAACACACCTTTCACCCTCTCTGTGCTTTTGAGGATTCTAGCTATGCACTGAATCTTATTGACGCTGAAATAGTCCATCATCTGGACCTTCCCCTGATCCCTCGCCAACATACTCTCCAACTTACCTGCCACTGCTCCAAATATCAAGGTTTTTGACAAGATCACTCACTAGACTGAGCCTGTGCAGTTGGTCACTTCTGGGAAACAATAACATTCTACACAATCACATCTCTAGATATTCCACTCATCCTCGGATTTCCCTGGCTGGAGAATCATAAACCCCATCTGGAGTGAACACATTAGAGTTTATTCTGTCACACCTGATGCCTTAGATCTGCTCTCCCTTCAGGCCCCGCCACCACTGATCACCTGTGCACCACTCCTTCTGGCCTCATTGGTACCCAAGAAATATGCCATCTTTAGAGGATTCAGTAAAGAGAAGGCTCTGTTGCTGCCCCATCGCCCCTACGATTGCTCCATTTATCTCCTTCCTGCCACCACACTCCCCTCAAGCTGCTTGTACAACTTGCTGTGGCCTGAGAGGGAGTCCATGGAGAAATACATTCAGGAGTCTGGTAGCAGGCCTCCCCGGTAGGTGCAGGTATTTTCTTTGTCACCAAAGAGGCCCTGTATAGCTTAGCAGGGACTTAATGACATCACTGTAAAAACAAGTAACCCCTGCCTCTGTGTTTGACTAATTCCAGGGGGCAGATGTTAATGTTAAGACAGAGAAGTGTGAATTTAAGACCTCTACAGTCTCTTTTCTGGGCTTTTGTCATGGTCCTGGGCCATGTTGGCCCAGTATTCTTAGTTTTCTTGTATGTTTGTATTTTGTTCCCTATTTAGGCCATGTTTCCTGAGTTGCCCTGTTGTGTTGTTCCCTAAGTGTTTTCCCTTCGTGGCTTTTACCCCCTGTGTGCCCCTCTGTGTATCTGTGAGCCCTCGTCTCTCCTTATGTTTTATTCCATGTTTCCCCTGCCCGTTATGTCTAAGTTCTCCCCGTGCTCTCTCTCCCCCCTGTGTGCCCTCTGTGTATTTATGAGCCCTCGTCTCCCTTTGTGGTTGTTCCATGTTTCCCCAGCCCGTTATGTCTGTGTTTTCCCCGTGCTCTCTCTCCTCCTGTCTGAACCTCTGTACTTCCTGTTTGACTCTGCCCGTCTCCCGTCAGTGTTATGTTCACCCCGCCCTGTCTCGTTATGGTTATCTGTGTCAGCTGTGTTCCCCGTGTGGTCCCACTTTCCTCGTTAACCCTCTGTGTATTTCTGTCTGCGTCTCCCTCTGTTTGGCGTCGCGTTCTCCCTCATGCTGTGTGTGATTCCCCCTGTGTTTCCTGGTGAACTTTATGTTAGTTTTTCCCAGTTTAGTTTTCCTATTATCTTTTGTCAGCAATAAAGCTGCATTTTGAGTTTATCCCCTGAGTCCGTGAGTTTGCATTTTGGGTCCTCATCCTGCCTGCCACACAGCCGTATCATGACAGCTTTGTTATTTCAGGAGGGCAAATGAAGAGAGAGCTTCAACATTTCTTGGGATTTAGCAACTTTTACCCTTTGCCTTCATCAAAGATTGCTGTAAGGTAGCTTCCCCACTTTCCAGTTTCAAACCCCACACGGTTTCGTTTGTCTCACATGGC
The DNA here is from genome assembly GCF_018398535.1 of Haplochromis burtoni. Taxonomy (NCBI): domain Eukaryota; kingdom Metazoa; phylum Chordata; class Actinopteri; order Cichliformes; family Cichlidae; genus Haplochromis; species Haplochromis burtoni. The sequence goes on along the minus strand of NW_024582547.1, from coordinate 548,112 downwards.
ATTAGACTTCCCTCACTGTCCTCCCTCCGCCCAATGGTAAGACTATCATCCTTGTAAATTATGTTTTCAAACTCCGTGGTATCCCCTTAATTCATCTCACAAACCTGGAAAACCTTCTGTTCTTCCTTAGGAGCCAAGGTGTGCCTCAGCTCTGGTTACCATCCACAGACCAATGGGCAAACTGAGCAGCTGAACCAGGAGCTCGAGGCTGCATCACCTCTCAAAATACTGCCACTTGGTCCCAACAGTTACTCTGGATTGAATACACACACAACTCCCTCACCTCCTCAGCTACAGGTCAGTCCCCTTTTGAAGTATCTCTTGGATATGAACCCCCCTTATGCCAGTGAGGCCTTGCTCAGGCTCAAAATAAAAGGTACGTGGACTAACCCGTCGTCACGCTCCAGCACCAGATTACTCGCGAGGACAAAAGGTAAGGCTACCAGGAACATCCCGTGTAAGGTTCTCAATCGGAAACTTTTCCTTGTAGCAAGACTGGACTCTTCTTTGGTTGAATTCTTGCATGTGGGACCATAAATTCTTGATCTATGTAACTCCAAGGCGATGTCTATTGCTATTTGGCTTTAGTTTTGTGTTTCTTTGCTTCATACACGACTCAAAACTTTTTTTTTTATCATCACACATTACTCACTGACACTACTGATTTGAATACTCAAAAATTAGGAATAAGTAAATCTTTGAATAAAAGTAATCTTTGACTGTCTAGAACTTACCTTTGAGATAGACTTTGACAAAAAAAAAGGAATTTAATATATAGACATATATAGGTATATAGATATTAGGGGTGCAACGATACTCGTATCGATATTGAACCGTTCGATACAGTGCTTTCGGTTCGGTACGCATATGTATCGAACAATACAAAATTTTTAATTTATTTTATCAACTTTCCTTCTGACGATGCTGTCTGTGTTGAGCGCTCAGTGGATCTGCGCTCGACAGTGCAGCCTAGGCGGAGTAGTCGAACTGCAGATTCACTGAGCGCAGGGCAAGCTAGCGAGACAGAAGTTAAGCTCTCCTTGCAACATGGCAAATTGAACCTCCCCCACCCTCATTCAGATGCTGGCGTTTGGAACTATTTTGGTTTTCATGTGACGTATGACCCTGAAGGTAAGCGCGTCATGGACTAAAGTAAAACAGTATGTTGGATGTGCCACGCAATGCTCAATTACATGGGTGGGAACTAGTGTGTTAGCGCAGTTAGCTCGTTAACGTGTTGGCCGTCCAGCCCCACGCACGGGGCGATCCGCGGTAGCTCGTTAACGGAGATTTGCCGTGTTGTGGCGTTAACGTCATTTCAACGAGATTAACGCTGACAGCACTAGTGGGAACACAACGAATATGACTGCACATTTACCCGACATCATCCTAGTGCAAAGACAAGTGGAAGCAGACAAAAACAACAAGCACGCATGCTACAAACTTTACCCGAGTCATTTAGACAGCCGTTAGCACATGATTCTCCTTATGGGGACCTGATATGTTTAATATGCTGCTGAGAATATAGCCCAGAAGAAGCGTATAGTATAGCTTTTATTTTGGAAAGAGCCATTTCTCTGTAATAAACTCTCTTTTCCAAAGATGAGTGATTCTCTCAATCAGATAGATTTATTTTTTATTACTTTGTTGTTTCAGCAACATTAAATTTAAAAACTGTACTTTTGAGTTAAAATATATATTTATAATTTTAATAAATGACAAATTAAAAAAGGCATGAACATTTTTTTGTATCGAAAAAATATCGAACCGTGACACCAAATTATCGAACCGAATCGAACCGTGAATTTTGTATATCGTTGCACCCCTAATAGATATATATATATATATATATAGTCTTTTTTTTTCTTTCGGCATTGACTTGATTCTAGCTAAATTGCAATAGATGGCATTTTGATAGATGACAAGGAAGAATTTGTAGCAAGATAACAATTATCTTTGTGGGTTCAAGCAAGGTCAAAACCAACTCATATATGGTCCCACAAGTACATGCAACTGTGGTGTGTAGAGCTTGTAATCAGGAACAGTAATGTTCCCCAGCAAACAGCTGCTAAGTGACAACAAAAGGCCTGTCACTGTGATTAATGACAAGGGAAGTGTCCCAGTGTGCTTCCTCTGTGCCGCACTGTAGCCGCGGCTCTGAATGGAGAATGAATGGTGCATGTGCACCTCTGTTGCTCTCTTTCTGTTTCATTCCACAAGTTAATGCCTCCACTTATCTCCGACCTTGCAAGCTCTTTTCCCCTCTCTCTTGCAAGGTTTTCCCACCCCAATGCCTTATATAATTTGTTTTAGGGAAGTTAAAAAAAGGAAAAGTGTCAAATCTGATGAAAAGACAAAGAATGGGGCAAAATCCATTGTGACAACATGACATATTAACCAAGGTGCAACAGGTTTTCTTGCCATAAAGTTGTTTTTCCATGTCAGTGAGGGTGGACTGCTGTTTAGTTCACTTGTTTTGAGGAGAAAGAAAAGGGGGAAGTCAAGAAGGGGGAGAGTCTATTGATTAACGTTTCTGATTCTCCTATTGTGACACAAGATCCAAAACCAGCTGGGGTAAAATCACACCAGCCATTGGTGCTAAATTGATGGCTCAACTCTATGGAAAAATCTATACTTTAAGGTTTATTTCAGCAATCTGGATGCACTGCACAGCAGTGCATGAAAAGAAGAATCCAAAAGAAAAGAGAGAAATGCTGTAGTGTTTTTGACCCTGAAATATCTCTTTTTAACTTTCTGTAAATGTTTTTTTTCCTTTTAGGCATATTTGTTTATGTCACGGTTCTGGGCCAGTTTTGACCCAGTATTTTGAGTTTTCATGTTTTAGTTTGATTTTTTATTTTTGGTTATTTTCTTGATCTATTTGATGATGATGTTCTATGTTCTAGCTTATTCTGGTTTATGTTTAGTTCTGCCTGTGTTAAGTCTGTGTTTCTTAGTCTGCGTTCTTGTGTATTGTTTCCTGTTTTATTTTGAAGGATTGTGTCTTATGTCAGTATGTCCAGCTTTGCTCCTCCTGTCTTGTTAGCCCCAGTTTCTCCCAGCTGTGTCTCCCTCCTGTTTCACATTCCCTAATCACCTCAGTATGTATTTTAGCTCTGTGTTTTTTCCCTGCTAGTTGTTGCGTCCTCCACGTTTGTTGTGTGCGTATTCTTCGTCGGCTGCCTTCAGGTTAGAGTCATTTGCATCTCCAGTCTAGTTAGTTTAAGTTGTCGTTTATGTATCGCCAAGTGTGTCTCACCAGCAAATAAAGCTGCCGTTTAAGTTAATGTCTTGTCTCCGAGTCCTGCACATGGGTCCAGCCACTGACAGCCACACAATTCATCATGACAGTTTATAGATTTTTATTTAATCTCTTAACTTCCACTAGGTTGCAGCTAACTGTTATGTAATTTGGTATTTAGTATATGGAAATAGAGCATCTTGTCTAACATGTATCTCCAATTCAATATTAGTCCAAAGTAGTTCACCAGAAACCTGGTGGACATTAAGAAGTTATAGAATAATTTAGGTGCATTTTCACATTGTCTTCTGTTTGAATGGCACCAACAAAATGATACAATATCATCTATTATTTCTGGTTCTCAAGTCTTCCAGGACAGAGATGCCTATCCCAATTGTCACAGGGGAAAAAGCAAAGTACGGCCTTCACAGGTCACATATAGACAGAAAAACATTCACACTCATTTTCAAATCTATGGCCAATTTAGAATCACTAATTCTCCTAACAAGCATGACTTTGGACTGTTGGAAGAAGTCAAAGTACCTGGAGAGAGACCACAGAGCCAGCCAGTTGACTGAACCTTCATATTGTGAGGTGATAGTGCTAACCACTGCAGCACTGTCCTGCCCATATTGTGTCTAATAGCATTTTTGAAAAGGGCCCATCATGTAGACATAGCCTTTAAATCAGAGTTTTTGATCTTTGGATGCCTGATACGTACCTAATTCGGAATGATCTTACTTTATCCAGGTGAAATAAATCACTGTATTCATTTACATATCTAGAAAAAGGCGCTACATGTTACAAACAGTATACAATATAAGGTTGCAAGGGATTTACTAAATTCTAGTCCAGGGATCAACTTCATTTTACATTCTGGGCTACAAACAGCTCACTTTGATCTTAAATAGACCAGTCCAGTAAATCTCCCTTTCTGTTGGTGAAAAGAAGTTTAAACAGACATTTAATCCCTGATATATAAGGGGGGGGGAAAGTGCAATGTCAACATTATGCCTTCAATTTTCCCACGTGATAAAGAAATACTGCTGCAGTTAATGAAATTAACTTAGCATGACTGTTTGGGCTGAAATTCCAAGTAATGCATGTGTAAAATGTGTAGTTTATTGCCTAGACTGTCCTGTACTTTTGGTAAATTCACAGAAAATGTGATTTTAAAAAAATTCATAACAGACATTTTGATAGTCAAGAGTGAAAAACAGGAAATGTAATTTAATTATTTATTATTATTGTTATTATTGTTATTATTTTGTTACAGGATAACTTAAATGAAGGATATAGAGGAGATCATATTTTCCTTTTTTTTTTCTTTCTTCTTTTTTTTTCAGCCGCTCTCTTTAGGGCTCACTACAGTGGATCATCTGCCTCCATCTAAACTTCTCCCTACCATCTGCTTCTCCCTGACAGTTTCATCATCCAGATACTTTGTCAGATATATCCACTATCCCTCATCCAATGTCCAAACCATCTCATCTTTTAATCACTAACTTTGTCTCAAAACTGCTCAACCTGAGCACTATTGGTAATTCCAATAGTGCTCACTCTCAGTGAAAATCATAACATCTTCAGCAATGCCACCTCCAGCTCCACCTCCTGTCTTTTTGTCAGTGCCCCCATTTCCAAACCACGCATCATAGCAGGTCTCAATACCATCTTGTAAACCTGCCCTTTCACTCTTGTTCCTCTCTTCCTGTCAACATCTATATTCTGCTTGATGGTTGCTGCTGTTGGGTGCAGCAATCATCAAGGACAGAGAGAGAATATTTATTTTTTATTGTTTTCCTGCTGCTTTGCAGAGAAGAAGCTGAAAACCCCCCAAAACAATTAACTGAAACAGTGGAATCAGATCAAAAAGTATCAGTTATAACTTATTTGAATTTTTAAGATCACCAGTATGTTTCAAACAAGATTCAAATTTTTGCATTAAGATTTTTATATTATTATTTTCTAGACGTTTCCTTTCTCATCTCCCTCATCTGCCAAAAAAATCTGGTAAATACCTGTTCAGTTACTGTGGTCCACTAAATCCAATGACTACAGTTCCAGGCAGAGTCCAGTGACTGAGGTTTGTTACCCATTATGACACAAAATACTGATAAGCATGGAAGCTTTTGTAGGCCTTCATATCTCATCTGTATAACATGATAATGTAATGATAAGTCTTGCAGCATGAAGTCAGAGAGAGTGCCAGGCTTTAAAACATCAGTAAACACACTCGGATAGAGTAACTGAACATCCATCTTCAGCCCTCCGTTGCCCAATTTCTCCACATAACGAGCACGATGCTTGCCGTGAAAGTGTTTTTCTTCTTCTGAGAGTGAATATAGACTTGTTTGTTTACTTATAGTTGCCATAGTTCTCATCTACATAATGTTTAGCAGGTTTTTCACTCACTTGACATGTCAGGATAGCCCACTTCCAAAATGGCCAACAAGTTGTGGTGCACATGTGCACATGGTGAGCGGTCACTTGTCTGCAAACCTCTATACAAGGAGGGGATGAGCAGGAAGGAAGCTGAGATCCTAGTGTGTGCAGAAAAAGAATGGAGATTTTCTATCATTCGATAGAGTGATACATTCTCGAGTGCATTGTACTTTGCAGCATCTGAGCTGATGACACCAACAGACTGAGTAAAATGATCAGGAAGGCTAGCTCTGTGATTGGTTGCAAAACGAACGAGTGCCAAGTAAATGTTGAATTTGGAATTTTGGTAAAATGTAAAAAGAGATAAGGAAATGTACACCTTTGTACATGTATGATCTATGCATCAATGTAAATGAGGTAAAAATACAAAAGCATAGTCAAGAACTCAGGTCAGATTATAGAAAAGAATTAATGCAAACTGATTTTCCACAAAACGTTTTTGTGAAGCTGAGATATGTAGTTTTCAATCAAAGGCAGGATTTGTCACCTCTTCTTTTTCTATGGAGGAAAGAAAACTGCCATTGGCAGAGCTCTTTAACAGAACTCTGCATGGCAGCAGCAATGGCAACCGTCGGCAGGGTGGCACAATAACGAGGCCGTGGCAATGCTGGCTGTCCTCTTGCTCCGAACTGGAAAAGTGTCCTCTCCTAGAATGCTGGAGACAATCACAGGGGGAGTGAACTGTCTTATATTGTCCCACACGGACTCATTATCTCAATAATGAATCTTTTCCTCATGCATGCACATGTTCTCTATCTCTCTGTCAGTATTGTCTCTCTCGTGAGCACATCAAATGAAAGACGAGTGAGGAAAAGAGTGCAGGGAGAACAGACGACAGGAACGTTTTTCCTTGACACACTTCCCTCCACTTGATTTAAGATGGTGGGGATTTTTCTCGAGCAGGTTGATCGCACTCTGCTCCTTTTGAACGCAAAACCTTGGTCAACTTCACAGGCGCAATCAGATAAAGACTACCTCCGACTGAAGTTCAACAAAGGGCCAGTTTCTCTTTCTTTATGCAAATTAGCTAAATTAAAGTTTTTGCTGAATGCTTTGCTGCCGCTCTGCTGTGAGTGTTTGGCCTGCGTCGCCTCTGGACACTGACTTTCTCTTGGCAGAGGTGCCGTTGGACAGCGTGTTCTGAAGATTCAAAGAATGCACGCTCCCAAACATCCTGTGCGCACACACTGCTGGAAGGAGCCGCACAGAGGGCAGCAGTACGCCTGAACATAATGGCCACCATTGTCGGGACTGTTGACAGCTTGGCTGCTATAGAAAACGCTGTGTGTGTGTCAGTCATTGTGGCTCACTGTTTATGTGTATTATTGTGCAGAGCAGAAAAGAGCATGCTGATCAACACAACACAGCTTCAGTCCCTCTATTGGCCCCTGCAATCACCAGGGATTCTGGGCACAATTAAAACAAGCCAGCTGCAATTATTAGCTGCCTTCCCTCCTCCTCCTCATCCTTCTCCGCTTTGCTGTTTCTCTCCCCTCCCTCTTCTTTCCCTTTTAAAGCAGAGAGATAAAGCCAGGCCTCCTATGACTGTAATCTTGGGCCTTGCTATACTTCCCTGATTGGAAACACTGCAGACAGTAGGAAGGGAGGGAGGGACTGACAATGTTAAATATCAAATTTAGAGCAAACCAAAATTAGCCTCTGTGTGTTTCTTAAGCTTGTGTAGTAGATACAATTGCACCATGTGTATCTGTTGGAAACAAAAATATTTCTGAATAAAATTACTGAAATTTAAAATGCTCAAACAATGGGCAAAATAATGACCCGTGAATTTACAACAGCCGCAGTTATCAGTGTAATGTGTCTTACAGAAAAGGAAATCTATACAGGAATAGAAGGAAAGTGGTGAAGGGCATGGTGAAGGGTTAGACTGATCCATCTATCCATCTATTCTATTCAATTCATTTTTACTTCTTTGGTTATTCGTTTTTTTAAATGTATTATTTATTTAATTATTTACATAGCCCAGATCACAAAAGCAGTCCCCTCAGTGTGCTTTATATCTGATGACCCTCCATGAGAAAGCATTTGGTGACAGTGCGAAAAAAATCCCTTTTAAGAAAGCGCCATCAGAACCAGGCAGCCATCTGCTGTGACTGGTTGGGGGTGAGGGGAAGGAGACAGGACAAAGACGCACTGTGGAAAAGAACCAGAGATGAATAATTACTAATAATTAAATGCAAAAGGGTGTATAAAAACACAGAGTGAAAAGGGGTGAGTGAAGTAGAAATACTCAGTGCATCATGGGAAGCCCCCAGCATCCTTGGCCTATTGCAGCATAACTAAGGGAGGATAGGGTATGATTCATCAAAAAGGAAAGTTTTAAGCCTGAAGTCTGAAGTCTTAAAAGTAGAGAGGGCATATGTTTCCCAAACAAACTAAGAGCTGGTTTACTTGTGGTTCCTTGGGTATTTAAAAGTAGAATGGGAGGCAGTCTGAGAGCAAAGTGGAATGATACGGTACTGTGAGGTCTTTAAGATAAAATGAGACCTGATTATTCAAGACCTTGTATGTGAAGCAAATGATTTTATTCTGGATTTAACAAGGACACAAAGAAGAGAGGCCATTATGGGAGAAGTATGGTCTCTCTTCCATCATTGTATCTTCCATCCATCCATCCATCCATCCATCTTCTTTCTTCTACTAAATCAATTCAGGGTCAAAGAAGGGCCAGAGCCTTTTCCAACTGTTGCATGGCACAGTTCACAATACAACCTGCTGGGTTGCCAGTGCAACCTTAACAAGATTAACAAAGATGGAATAGATAACCATTCATGCTCACCTTCATAAATACGAACAATTTAGATTTACATTATCCTAACCCATTTGAGTTTTTGAACTAGGGAGGAAGTCGGAGAACTCACGAAAGCACAAAGAAAACAAAACCTCTAGACCAAGAGATTCCTTTTTTTTCTTCCGCATACTATCAGTTTTGCAATTTGTTAAATACTAAGTGGAGTAGAAAGTGAAATCAAATAGCGCTCAAGTCCAACTACCTTAGAATAGTTTTAAAATGTATTTTATAAAGTAATAATGTGTGTGTGTGTGTGTGTGTGTGTGTGTGTGTGTGTGTGTGTGTGTGTGTGTGTGGAGAAGCTTATCAAGTACTCCACCCAGCCACTTCAAATACACACCTACACCCTGACTTCCTACCATTCCTCCATGAAGACAGCAGACAAAGCAGACAATGGAATGAGGGCAGAGCACCGATGCATGGACATCACCGGGCTATGATGTCATGAGGGAAATGAAGTGAGATTTCAGACACGAGTCTTTGAAGAATGCAGCAAAAGGAACAGCACGGTTGAAGTCATCCCCCCATGGAGGAACCCCAACTCCCTGCTCTCCCTTCCTGACTTCTCTGCTCCCCTCCTTTTTCTGCCTTTTGCTTATTTCTCCTTTCCTCTTTTTGACATGTTGTGTCTTTGTCCCAACCTCACCCAGCTTAACCCTGTCTCCTTCTTCTCTAGTCCCCTCAGCCTCCTCGATCCTCCTCCATCATGCGCTCCTTGACCCGTCCCTCACCCTCTACAGTTTAGCTTTTTTACTACCCGTCTCAAACTGTCACCCTAGAAAGCATTCAGGATGGCTTATGCTATGCTGCCTCGCTATCTTTGCACCCTAATGCAAGTATTCAGAGGATTAAAGGAAGAATGTGTTGACTGCGCCATAAGCCATTTCCATGGCTCTTGATCACAAAGTCAAGCTGACTTCTGATAAAAAAGGCTGACAAAAAAACAAAACGAAAATGAAAACATCACAACCTCGTCACTAATTCAGCTGGTATTGATGGAATACTCATGCACATATAAATATGCATGCTTTAAATATGCCGTGAATCTTGTCCTGGCTCAGGAATTGAGCCCAGTTCATTAGTTCAGCTTACGTAAGTATGCTAATGAGGTACTGATTTTATTGGCCTCATTACACCACAGGGAACTGGCCCGCTAACACAGGAGTTATGCAAGAGAGGAAAAAGACCACTGTTTAACATCTGCCCCTTTAATGGTAGAGAGCTCACCAGGCACCAGTCTGACAATAAACTGATAGAGACGTAGAGAGAGAGACACATCCCAGGCCAAATCCGAATTTGTCAAGCCTACACGTAGGAGGGTGCATGAGCGTCTAGGAGTGAGCGCATAGCCGATGTGCTTTTGTCTTCATCTTTTTTTGTGCCTACTGCTTTTGCCAAAGCTGAAATTTCATGGCTGAGACTATCAGAGGTGATTCTCAGTGCAAGGCTGAATGATTTCTTTTTGTGTCTGATATAAGCGCCTTGGGATATACGAGTGTGTGTCTGCATGTGTGTGCGTGTGTGCGTTTGCACTTCCTCCTGAAACATTTTGTCAGCCGTTTGTTCTCATTCCAGTGCATCAGCAAACACAAACAAGCACATGCTATGAAAAAGAGCCATCCAACTATTTGGCGTCTGCACTGATTCCACGCTGCATTCAGGCAAGTTGAAGCTGAGAGCTGCCACCCATTTGTGCTGTGATGATGATTACTACTAGATATTATCCTAGACCTTTTGAAAAACTTTGGATAATGCCGAGATGGCATAAATAACGGTAAACGACTCTGACGCCAGCATTGCAGTGAGCTGGATTTCATCAGAAACTTACCCTGCAGCTGAGAATGTAATTACCAGATACGATGAAGCTGTGCCACGTTTGTCTCTACATGTGATAAGCAATAAACCTCTGCACAAATTCTCAGTCAGGTATAAAGAGAAATCTATCTATCTATGGGTACCAGTATCGGCACCGCTTCTGACATAAACGGTAGTAACCAGACCGAAAAGCAGCGCACATTTCGGTGCTTTATTTCGGTGCTTTTTTTTTTTCCTGAGATGTCATACACTTTGGATTCTAGCCAATCATTTTACCTTTGGAAGCGTAGTAGGCGGGTACGTACGTTCTTTTAGAGCAGAGCTACAGATTAAAAATGCCCAAAGCGAAGCGGTCAAAGTCTGGCTGTACTTCACAGCAAAATATGCAAACTCGGGGGTGTGGTGCCTGTTATCGGTCCCGGAGTTAGCAACATCCCCCAAAAACCCGAAGAGGACAGTGCTGGCCCCTAGCCCTGCCAGTTAGCAGAAATGATGACGGATGATGATGCAGCAGCAGCCGTTCTTCTCTGTGTGAGTAGCTTAATGTTGTTCGTGTGTAATTTATGCTGAGTAGACTAACCACGTTATTACATTAATGCATGTAAGGTGAACTAGCAAACACC
>NW_024582547.1:535545-537159 GCF_018398535.1 Haplochromis burtoni | reverse complement strand
GTTAACGTGGGTCAGATGTCAGGAGGCAGAGTTCAGGAGTCTGACAGCTGTGGGGAAGAAGCTGTTTTAAAGCTATTTTAAATAAAATATCAACTTAGTTAAATTCAAACAAGTAGAAAAGAAAGACCACATACAGCAACCTGGTTTGTGTGGTGTGTCATGCTGAAATCTACATCTGTGCTACCAGTGAGATAATCTGTTCATTAACTGGAGCTGGAACATACAGAGTGGGTTCGAGTTACTGTAGGATTCTCAGGAAGCCACCTCACACACCCCAGGAAGTCATGTCCCTCTGTGCCATTTAGTCTGTAACAGTTACAAGCAAATATCTGTAGGCCTAACACGTTTTAAAAAAAAAAAGTCAAAACATGTTATTCTTTTGTTTTGAAAAGCTTTTAAATTACAGCTGTGCAGAAAATGTGCTGTCGGCCTTATTAATTTTTTTATTTTGCACAGACTTTTGCATTTTCCCATTTCTAATTCAATATGTCTCATTCTTTTGTTTTTGGAAGTAAACAACTCAATGTTAGCATGGCTCATAGTTAGCAAAGTCATCCTTGTTAGATATAGCTTCACAGCCCAAAATATACAGCAATATTAATAGCTTTAACAGTGCTAATGCTGCTAATGTTAGCAACTAAATTGGCTAAACAGCTAGTATAAAGTATGAATAACTGTCATTACCAATATCTTAGATAATTTATCTTTTGCAAAATCCCAATGCATTTATTAGGTTTTATATTAAATTTTATTTATGTAAATTCGATTTGGGACCATAGCTTTGGTAGCGACAAATCTAGCTCATTTACTAGCTCAATTAATCCTACCTCAACCAGTACACTCACAGGTAATTTCATTATATTTCGTGAGGTTGAAAAGCTGGGCTTGCTTGTGATTGACGTTCAGACTAAGCATCAAGGTCAAAAGCAGCAATTAGTAGTATTACCCATGTTGTGTTGGCTTGAGTGAAAATAAAACGGAAAATAAAATGCTGCTGTCCTTTAAGAGAGGTTGAAGGTTTAAAATTAGCTGAAAGGTGACAGCGCTGTGACAACTCCACAGTGAAATGAAATGACATTTTGAAACACACATGATGTTAATATATATATATATATATATATATATATATATATATATATATATATATATATATGTGTGTGTGTGTGTGTGTGTGTGTGTGTGTGTGTGTGTGTGTGTGTGTGTGTGTAGAGAAAGAGAGGAGCTGGTTGCAGCTACCCAGCTGCTGCGTCCCGGCACCTGTGGGGACGCAGCGGTCACATATGCTCGGCCTGTGTTTAAGCCTAAACTGCGTGGCAACCCTCTGCCATGCAGTTTAGGCATAAACAGTATTTTTACACCCAAAGTGTTATTAGCTTAAAACTTGGCATATCTTGGCATGATGTACAGTGTATCTTTAAAAAGATCATTTGCAATAGCATAATTTATTTAGCATGACAATCCCAAACACACTTCCAGTGTAGAAAAAGCATCCAGAAAATGGAACGCAATCATTCATGTGCTCCCCTGCACGGAGCCCTGACCACAACATCACTGAAGAAGAGCATTGGACCCTCCTGTAAGAAGCTTGCAGAACAATTCATGAAGACTGCTCAA
>NW_024582547.1:529664-535520 GCF_018398535.1 Haplochromis burtoni | reverse complement strand
AGAGGGCCATGTGACACATCAAACTTATTGGTAATGTCACAAGAAAAACAATGGTGTGCTTGGTTTCAACGTAACTTTATTCTTTCATGAGTTATTTACAAGTTTCTCTTTGTTCACAGCCATTGACATGTCGAAGAGGTTAACACATGAGGAGCGGATCGAAATTGTGTTGATATCTGGTGAACGCAGTAACCGGGTCATTGCAGCAGATTTCAATGCAAGACACCCTACTGAGACCACCCATCTCCCATGCTACAGTTAGCAAACTGCTTGCTAAGTTTCGTGAAACTGGTTCAGTGTTGGATTTGCCAAAATGTGGACGCAAGAAAACTGTCACTAATGAAGAAACATCAGTGGCTGTCCTAGCTTCATTCAGCAAGAGCCCACAGCGTAGCACTCGCCGCATGTCACTGGAGAGTGGCATTAGTCGAACATCCCTTCGGCGGATATTAGCTACTCACAAATGGCACCCTTACAAACTCCAGCTACTGCAGCATCTCAACGAGGATGACCCAGATCGGCGCACAGAATTTCAATGCAAAACAAAAATTGGAACAGGACCCTCAGTTCACGCAGAAGATTTTGTTCAGTGATGAGGCAAACTTTTATGTGAATGGTGAAGTTAACAAACAAAACCACCTATTGGTCTGCAGCACTGAACACATTTTATAAGTGGTCAGAAACTTGTAAATAACTCATGAAAGAATAAAGTTACGTTGAAACCAAGCACACCATTGTTTTTCTTGTGACATTACCAATAAGTTTGATGTGTCACATGGCCCTCTTCCTATTGAAAAAACAAAAGTTGTATCCAAGATGGCCGACTTCTAAATGGCCACCATGGTCACCACCCATCTTGAGGAGTTTGCCCCCTCACATATACTAATGTGCCACAAACAGGACTTTAATATCACCAACCATTCCCATGTTATTACGGTGTATCCATAGAAATGGCCCACCCTGTATATGCATATGAAAGAAAAAGGCACATGAACATAAAAAAGCCCAATATGAAATAACGACATAGTTGAGTATTTTTTTCTTCTCTTTCTCTTTCTTTTCTTTCACTGGACAATTTAATATTTTCATTTAATATCTAGAACCGACTTCTCGATAACAAAGTCACTACCTGTAACATTTAATGACAAGTATAGTTTGTAATACATGATACTGTTAAATGCCCACAGTCTTTTTTAAGCTGTTTTGAATGCAGGAGCACCTTCTATTTATTTGGTGAAAGGTAGTTGCAGCTAAACACTCGAGGCCTGGTATTTGCTGACAGATACAGTATGGCAGAGCTCCGGGGAACTGCCTCTTATTACAGAATAACACTGACCTTTAAAACATCCCATCAGGCATCCTAGGTGTTTTTAGCAAAACATCTGTTACTGTAGCTCAAAGCCACACACTGCCACCAGCACCACAACTTGGTGTCCTGTTCTGCTCTAAAAATCTCACACAACTTTTTCAGGAACCTAGTAAGACTATTGCAGAGGCCTTACTCCTTTTACTGTCTGCTGTGGACTATTCAGAATTTATGCCTTTTCTTCAGTATCAGAGCTCCATCTAAACAGAGGCAGTTTGTTTACAGTGTAAAATCAGGATTATGGACCATGAGTCTTTCAGCCCACTGGCCTCGCTTTGACTCTGTCCACATTTAGGGCTGAACAAAAACAGGCTTTGTCCCAGAAACACAATTTGCAACGGTACTATCGGGCACCCTTCATCCTGGCCCCCACCCCTAGCCACTGTGGGAAACAACTGCACCGAGGCTTAACATCCAATACTGTGAGAGGTTTCCTGTCCAAATTTACAAGAGGGCTGTACCGGGGGAGTTCTGAAATGTCTGGGTCACATATACTTGTCCCGATCCATTATTTCAAAGGAAAGGGCTTTAAAAGTGTAACATTTAGATAGAGTTTCTCTTTGAATTGAATTCTTGTTAATTATGCTTAGGTGATATTATTGTAGTCCCATTGGCAATAGCACGCATCCTTACTTCTTTCCGATTTTTAAATTAACAGCACAATTATGAATGTGACTTGAATGGATGAATTTAGGTTGAAATAATAATAACATTTTCTAAAAGGCATTTTTTAGTTAATAACTGACCGTTGTGTGTACATCAGATTAACAGCATGTGAGAGCCATGTCCTTAAGAAATAGAAAATAAATCCAGTAAAGACCTCGCACAGGACCTGAGATCATCTGGCCCTTGACCGGAAACATCTACATCTACTTATCACTGACTCCCCTTCAAATGGACTCTAGTAACAGATCTTATGGACTTGTGAATCCAAATCAGGGGAGAGGTACAGTGAGTGCCTACAGCCATCTTTAAAACACAGTGGAGGATCTGTCATCCCACGTCATCAACCAGAGGCTACAGCATAGTGGAAACAGTTAAGCATGAACATAATAATCCCAACCTGGTAGAAGACAGCAGTGTAACTCAGCTAGATGATGCCCAGCAACCTGCAGTGACAATTTTAAGTGTAGCCACTCAAATGAGGTCACGACTCCCACAGCTCACTGACAAGATCCCATTAGAGGAGATGCTTGCAGATGTGAACACTTTTCTGTGCACCATACCCACAACCAGTATCACTGAAAAACTGAGCTCATATATGCTGTTCCAACAGTAATCAAAATGCTCACTGCTCTGGTCACGACTCTGAAAACATATATTAGAGAAGCAGAGGCCTGAGAAAGTAAAGGTGTACAGCTACAACAATCCTATGAGGGCAGACTAAGCAATACTGTAAGAACATCTAAAAAAAGAGGTGTCACACAACGGCAATTTCAAGCAACTGGTGGAATTAAAAGCAGACCTTCCAGAACAAGAACCAGTCAACATCACCAAGGGAGACATCCAACAATGAGTCTCCAGAATAACAAGCTGGAAAGCATCACTGCCGGATATGATCCACACCGACTGGCTGAAGAGACTAACAGCATGCCATGGACACCTGGAAGCACAAATAAGGGGGGTGCTAGCGCCAGGTTTTCATCCAGACTGGTTAACACAGGGCAGAACAAAGATCCATAGAGGCAGGAGTCTACCACAGCTGACAGGACCCAAGAGTCAGACTGAGCAACAGTGCCACAGAGACAATCCAACACATGGCAGCAGGATGTAAGTTCCAATGTGAGACACCATCACAGGTAGTTTAAAACAACAAGTCTAAGGTCCTGTGTGACTTTGAGTTCCAGATAGACAAGCAGATGTTGGCCCATAAACTAGACATATTAGTGGTTGACAAGTAGAAGAAGACAACAGTTGCTATAAATGCATCGCTCCCAGTAGACAACGACATCATGAAGAAGTACCAGGGGCTGAAGGAATAACTGGCACAGATGTCCAAGGTAAAAACCAAAGTGGTCCCAGAATTCAGGCCTCTGGTAGAGGACCAGAGCTTGTGGAATACACACAAACAGATACACAGACACACTCATGTATTAGGAGTTCCTTTCACTATGTACGATGTACATGTACCACAAATTACCACACTGGAATTCACTGAGTTCCTGAGAACGACCCATTATTTTACAAATGTTTGTAGAAGCAGTCTGCATGTCTGAGTGCTCGATTTTATACACCCGAGGAAGTGATTGTAACACCTGAATTCAGTGATTTGGATGGATGATTGAACTATGTATAACTGACCATCCTTTAATCATTTGTATTAATAGTAGATGTTTCAAATTTGGCAGGTGCGACTATGGCAAAGATTTAGTTTTTCCTTATAATATTCTGTAAGACAACAAACTTTTTTTTCTAGTATTTTTTATCATGTTTTTTACAATATGGTTCATTTCAAAGAAATTGTGAAACTTCATTGGAAACAGCATGACTATTGTTCAAAGAGTCAGTTTCCTTGTCCAGCAGGTCTTCATAATTGTTGTCATGTGTCTAGCACATGACAACAATTTCAAAAGCATTCTCTTGTAGGAGACAAGACTAACAGGCCATTTGCCAGTTAGTCAAATATGAAGAAGGCCAAAAATACTAAAGGTCAAATATACTGAAGGCCAGCAACCTGCCAAGTGTTTAATCATTGGCTAAAGTGAGACGGAAGAATATAGAAGGGTAATTAAAGAGTAAATAAATCTGATAAGCAGTTTAATACATAAAATTATAAAGCTGGTTAATTTTTCATGTGCTGCACTCTGATGTTATATCCAGCTGAGGCCACTGAGAAATCCTTTTATTCTTTCACACCTTTGTCACCCCTTTCTGCATGCAGGTGTCAATAAAGTTGTGATCATAGTTTTTCAACATTTAGAAAGAAAGGGAGAAAACATACATTTAGCATGTCTTTCTAAGTGTTAGATTGCTATTTATTGACTCAGTTGGTGTATTTTCCAGGGAGAAAAACTCACTCTCAACAATCAAAATGTAAGTTACAAAGGACAGGTTTTGCATTGGGTAAGAGTGACAAGAGTTTAGTGCATGCTGCATTGGCTGATTTCAGCGGTACTATTTACACAACTACTACAGAACAAGATTAGGTGTCATGGTCAATGTTGGGTTGGATCAAAGGTCGGAGTCTTTAATTTGCACTAATGATTCTGTTTAGTTTCACTTGCAAAGTTTTAACTTTATACTACTACCACTACTACACAATGGCACATATAAATACTTATATACATATATATACTATATTATTATTATACTGTATTATATTATTATGCTATATTAATAAAGTTAACTAAATGACCTTAAAACCAGTAGGAGCATAGATCAGCTGAAAAAAATCTACTGGAACAGACAATTCAAAAATAATGTTGTGGCTTATTTTAAAATGGGTTTTAATAGGATTCCTCACATTCGGTGTTTAATAGGTGACTCATTATGAAGTCCTATGTGTTTGAAGTAGCAGCATCACCAGGCAAGATGTGACAAAAATAGCCAATCATCACCTGGTTAGACAGCTGTTAGAAATGGGCATAAAAATAAAAGACATATTTGATTGTGTTTCAGTGAACATTTCCATCCTGTTTATCCAACTTCCTGAGGAGTCCTGATGCATTGCTCCACTTGAACAATCCCTCCACCCTCTCTTTCTCTTGCCTGAAAATTCTGACATGCTGACCAGTTTTGTGTTTGTTTGTTTAAGTTGACCCTGCATTCTCACAATTATTGATGTAAAAAAATAAATAAATAAATAATGCCAGCAGGGAGTACACATGCCAGCAGAGACATTTATCAAAGGTTGGCTGTTAATGAAGTCACATCATTGCAGCAGAATACAAAAACTGTCAGAGACATGCAGGGACTTCAACCGAATTACTTGAAATCTGGTAAATTAACTGATGCCCTCGTCATTTGCTTTGATAATTATTTCCATTTTGACACAATCCCACTTAGAGATCATTTCCATCACATCTTTGTACTCACATTTTACGATAGGGAAAAAAATATTAGCAAACATTAATATAGTGTTGGTGATTCAATAAGTTTGATGAAAGGACCAAAAGACCTTGTGAGAGCAGAATAGCCTCTGGCAGCACTTCCTGACTTGCGCTGGTAGTCTGGTGAAAGTGTTTTCAACCTCTCAGTCACGGAATTTGGATGACTTTTACATTCTACTTGGATCCTGTGATAGGATAACACACCAGTCAGCAAGTGTGCTTTACTAGTGTATTGTGAGTTTGTGCATTCCGTGTTTTGCTGTGGGCTTGCATGTATGCATATACTGCATCTGTGTGTGTGTGCTTACAGTGGTAGCGTGAGCAGGAGTGTATGTTTTCAAAGCTTCCGTGACTTGCTAGAAAGCCCCCCTGCTGTGGTGCTGAGTGCCTCCCCTTCAGACGCATTAAAATAAGATGAGTGTGTGTGTGTGTGTGTGTGTG
>NW_024582547.1:507039-529644 GCF_018398535.1 Haplochromis burtoni | reverse complement strand
GTGTGTGTGTGTGTGTGTGTGTGTGTGTGTGTGTGTGTGTGTGTGTGTGTGTGTGTGTGTGTCAACAGTTAGGAAGAGTTAGGAAGGAGATAGCAAAGAAAAGAGAGAGTTAAAGAAAAGATTAAAGGATTGGAAACACACATCATGAGGAAAATTTTGTGTGCAGTCACACTGCACACATGCAAACACGCCTGTATGTGCGTGTGTAAAGGAACGCGTGTGCTGGATTCCCTGCGGGCCATTAAACTAAGATGAGTACCATGTTGGATAGCAGAGAAGGAGAGATAGCAGGAGAAAGAGGGAGGAGGAGTAGGAGATGTGTACATGGTTGGTAATTGGCTCTTAAGTGCAGCACGCGTCTTTACTCAAGAGCCTCTCCTCTGCGCTCCTCTCATGGCTGCTGTTTGTTGGGCTGAAAACTCCATCCACTTATCTCCACAGCCAGCAATCGCTACAACCTTAAACACACACACACTTTATCACTGACTTACATGATTTCTTTTGCTTCTCCATCCTCTTTACCTCTTACTTCCTGCTCTTTCTCTTTCTCAACTACAAAGAGCTATAGCAGGGCTAGCAGCAGATCGCTTTGTTTTCATGTACCACATCAGTGCTCAGTGATTAGCTAACTCTACCAAGCTTGGTTAGCGAGCTGCATTTATAGACACTTTAATCTGATTGAATACTAGAGTTTCACTCACCACAACTGAAGCACAAATTATTTGTCAGAAGTTTCCATTAAAAATGCTCCTAAGGGCAAAAGTAGACAGTTATGAGGTCAGTTCAATGATATGGATTAGCTGAGGAAATGTCTATTTGACAGCTGTGTTGGCTGTTTTGACTATGTGTCAGTCAAATCAGACTTCTCTCTAATAATGCAAAGTTTCTGAATTGATTTTAATATACTTTGTATGGGCATTTCCCAATAGAGCAGTATTATAAAAGAAGTCTAATTGGATGACAGGACATTTTCAATTGTAATTAAGGCTCTTTTATTTATTTAATTTTTATGAACTGTTATTCCATGAAAGTTTCACAGTTGTAAAACTTTTTAATTCACTGGTCTTTGCTTTCATTGGAATATCAAAGGCCTGTTATTTACATAAGCAATCACCTGCCACCTGCACTATGGGAAGACAGCAAGTCAGCAAAGATGCTATTTCCAGTATAAATGTATAACAGTCGCAATTGTGTGGTGTCTCTTTAGGACAACCTCAGTTAATGTTTAATGTTAATGTTTAGTGATGTCACAAGTATGCGCCACTGCCCTCTGTAGAGTGTGGGAGAAACGTGTTTGCACACGGACAGATGGACTAAGATGGACTTCATATCTTACCTCCCTAACTCAAAGTAACGTTACAGGTTGTATGAACACTGCTCGCTGCATGTCTGATAAGACAGCAGCCGTTCAACTGAGCCTTGTGAGGTTGGTGAAGAGTATGTTTATTAAACGACAAGCACTGTGGAATTGCCACTACCAGTGTGGTTGTGAGTTTTTGATTGTCCTGCTGAGTGTTTCTGCCGCCTCCTCTCAACCACTGAAAATAACCCACGTTACAAACACCTTTTCAGTGTTTCGGGGTCAGCTTCAGGTCAGCTTCTCCACTAGACCCTAATGGAGTCCATGCCAGACCCTCTCTGTAGGCTGATAATCCCACAACATACCAGAATATTTAATAAACATCAATCATGAGAAACACATCTCTAAATCATTTTTTCAACAAGACCATGTGCACCCCCTTTAATGGCAAGGGTATTCCCTGGTGCTTGGATGGGCTTTTTCAGCAAGATAATAATGCTCCCTACCACAAAGCATAAACGGTTAAAAAGTGATTTGAGGACTTGACTTGACCTCCAAATTCCCCAGATGTCAATCTAATTGAGCATCTGTGAGATGTGCTGGACAAATGAGTCATGAAAGCTCCACCTCACTCGTCTGATAGGTGAGTCACAGCCCTGTTTAGCCTCCCTGTACTCTAAACAGGTACAATGGATGGCTTTATCAATTTTTAAAAATGGTTGCCAAATGCTATCGTTTTTCTTTAAAGCAAATTTAAATAAAGTAACCTTAACCAACTTACAGGACTTAAAGAATATATTACTAACATCCTGGTGCAGCTACCACAGCACACCTTTGTGGGTCTAGTGGAGTCCCTGCCTTGATGAGTGAGGGCTGTTTTGGCCCTCACTCATCAAACACAAGTAGGTAGGTGTTTTGCCTGCTCAGTGTCTTCCCTTTAATTGTAACTTCTATTAGATATAACTTCATTGCTGAAGGTGTGAGATCCACTTGTTGGCCTGGGCCAAACATGCTTGGCTCCATCTGTACACCTGGCTGTGAGGAATTATGGATCAGAATCTAGTGCATAATGTGTCACATGTTTTTCCCCTCTTTGTTTCCGTGTTTTCCGTCTGTCTATGCTGCTGTTTAGAGAAACATTAAAATGATAATCTAATGCGCCTCTTCTCAGAAATAAACCCATCAGATGCAGATGCACACATACAGAAACACACTAAAAACTGTACCACATCATTTCTATTCCTGGATCTGTGGCACACCTGAGTACAGTATATTACAAAGTTTGCTCGGAGCCCTGAACTTTACTTTTTCTTTCGCAGACACAGGGTGGTGACAAACACTTTAAAGTTTGTCCCCTTGGTGCCCTTAAATAACATCTGGTTAGGGCTGTTAGCATTTGTTCCAAAAACCAGGGGACCTAGCAAGCACAAAAGCATTTTGTCCATGTGCTGTGGAGAGCATCTGGTGAATAAAATTAACCAATTAAAATCTAAAATATCAGCCTATCTCTCGTAGTAATTTCACACCGACGTGTCATCCTTCCAAACCCGTGGCGCTGGCTTTTGTGTCTCAAGGTTCGCAGGCATTTACATTGTCATGACACATCAGAGACATGAGTGACTGAAAAGAAAAAAAACAATGGTACATGCAAGGCCAATCCAACCCATCTGAAAGTCCCACTATCTCTCCGTCTCTTCCCGTTTCCCGTTTAAAGTATTCACAGCAGAGAGATAAGCTCCTCTGCTCGGGGAGAAAGAAAGAGAGAAAGGAAAAAAAACCCTCCTGCAATGATAAACAGCTGCTGGAGTAAAAAAAATAATATTCCTCCACAGAGTGAGAGAAAAGGCTTATGTTTATGATTTCTCAAAACAACTTTATTTCTGACCTCTCCATAATCCCCAGAAAGTCTTTCAATTAGAGAATAGCTGAGATTCCCCCTATTTTTGAGCGCCCCGCTCCAAGACAGACTGGGGAGAGAGGGAGATAATTGGCCAATAAAAATGTAAATAGGGTGGTGGAGCACACCAGCATGTGATGTGGAAAAGCTTGTGTGTGTGTGAGCGTGTGTGTGTGTGTGAGGGTGGGGGTGTTGGAGAGAGGAGGTTTTAGGATAATCCACTGTGACAGGTTGTGTTGGTTTTTGTTGGTTGCTAATTGGAGTTTCTTTTCTACGCAAATACCATAATACAACAGAGCCGTGATTACTGATGGGAGCTGAAGTAAATGAGATGAGGGAGGTCCAACGACAGACCCCCTCCCCTCGTGCTTCATCTTCCCCACTTGACCTGTGCGGGTGACAGCTTTAGGTAACAGGTGAAAGCCTGAGGAGTGACTTGGGCTCATGTGTTTGGTTAAAAGTTCAAATTGGGGTTACACCTCCAATTGGATTTGACAGCAAGCGCTATGAGACTTTAATTAGCACTCAGATATGATCATGTTAAGTCTGGCTCCAATAAGATGATAATGTTGTACAATTACATATTTATTGTAATTTATAAAAGTAGGGAGCTTTAGAACTATTTAACCTTGGTTTAATTAAACTACAGTTTTATGAAGCTGCCACAGAAAAAGATATTCTCGAGAGAAGGAAGTGGCACAGTCTGTCCCATCTTCAGAAGGACGTTCTTGACATTTTCAACCTTCTAAACATGAACTCAGTGGAATGCAAGTTCTTGTTACATTCAGCTTATTCACCCATTTACTTTCTTTTTGCTGTTTAATTGATGCCATGTTGAGGCAAAATTATTATTTATTTATTATTTAACAATTACTCTATAAACTTTATCAACAACGGGATGGAAGAAAGTCCACCTCTTGAGTTCTTTGGCTGGTAACACCACTTGGTATACTATAAGCTCTCGAGACTCACATTAAAACTTGGCCTATCACGTGAGGTAGTAGAGACAAGATCACAATTCTTCTTCTCCTATCAGTTGCTCCCTTTAAGAGTCACCACAGTGGATCATCTGCTTCAACCTAATCCCAACCCGACAATTCTTCACTACATCCATGAATCTCCTCTGAGGTCTTCCTCTTTTCCTTCTGCCTGGTAGTTCCATCTTCAACATCATGTGTCCATTGTATCCACTACCTCTTCTCTGTCCAGGCTATCTCAACCTTGCCTCTCTAACTTTGTCTCCAAGGGACTCAACCTCAGCTGTATCTCTGCAATCCTTTCCATTCTGGTCACTCTCAATGAAAAATGAACACTTGACACCTCCAGCTTGGCCATCTTTCCTTTTGTCAATGCCACTGTCTCCAGACCACACATCGTAACTGGTCTCACTAACATCTTGTAAATCTTCTTTTTCACACTTGCTGCTATGCTACTGTCACAAATCACTCCTGATACGGAGCCTGGAGAGCCTGGAGAAGTGTGAACATCATTTGGCCTTTTTTGGAAGAGTGATCATCCAAAATAAATTCAAACTTGTGCACTCAATTCTTGTTTTTTAAAATCATTAAAGATAAATGCTGCGCGATCATTCAAACAGTTCAGAAAATTTGTTAAAAGCCATAAATTACTATGGCATTCATAGCCGTGATGAGTCTATAAAGCCACAATTGTACAGGAGACACAGGTGCTGAGACTTCAAATCGAATATTCCTCAATATTTGCTGTGTTTAGGCACCAGTTTCCCTACATTTATTATGTACTTTTCTGTCTTCAAATTGGTGTAAAGAAGAGTTATTATTGCAGCTTTCAAGAAAACATTTAAAATGCAAATGAACCCATTTGTTTTCTCACATAAGGTTTGAGAAGAAAAAAAGCTGTTACCAGCAAGCCTGTTTTAAGTATAGAGTGAGAGCTGTGTGGCAATTATTGTAGCGACTGGAAGCAGGGAGCACAGCTATCCTTAACAGATCTAAAGTTAAACTAAACCTAACAGCACTAATGACATTTATAAATGGCAGTTTTAAATTATGGGTTGTGTAGATGTAAATTGGTAACCTTTAAAGGAAGGTGGATTTCTTTTTTAACCTTTGGACAGATCAGTTGGGCCCGCTACGCTAACCTAAGCTAACTTATTCCTGGCTGTCTGGAATACAGCAAGTAACTGTGTTCCCAGTGAGATGAATATAATGAAAGAAATGTGACTTCAAGGATGCAGTTATTAGGAATGGGTACTGATAAGATTTTCACAATTCCGATTCCATTTTCGATTCTGTTTAACGATTCGATTCTTTATCGAATTTAAAAAAGGAGAACACTAAGGTCGATTAGCTTAGAACTTTGTTTTATATCTTCTCTTTGAACAAGATAGAAATTTAGGAGTAACATGGCCTTACAAACCCAACAGTGAGATCTTAAGAGATCCAGCCTACGGCTCTTCAATGGGGTGTCACAGGGTCCCCAGGAAAAAAATTGTAAATGTAAAATAATAAAATAAATATTCTTCTGTAGCAATAACAAAGTATAACATAAATTATTCTGTAGCAATTACACAAGAATATCCAGTAATGTCCCTGCCTACAATTAAACACATTCACTTACCGAAAATCGGGGCATCTGCTGTGGCAAATGGGTGCAAGCCTTTTACCACAAACTTAGTCACTGCTTGGTGACATTCGTCTATCCTGGCCTGAAAGGAGACGCTACCGGTAGACTGCAGCAAGAACTGCCAGCATCTGAGCCAGACTCTGTCTGTCTCTCTCATCATGGTCACCTAAATGCACAGTAATGGCAGGTTTTGTAATAAGGCAGATCGCGCTAACATAATATGCACTGTTAGTTGATTATTTACCTGCCGCATTAACGGGAGAGGACGTGCAAACGTTACCGCTGCTGCTGGGTTGAGATTCACGAGTCCGAGCGGAATTAAAAACAGACATTCATTTAAGGTCATCGCGTGTTTTGTGAGCAAATGCTTTTGCATATTCGTAGTGTTTCCTCCCTTAAATGAAATATCTACTTTGCAAGTATTGCAAGTTGCCCTGTTGTCATCCGTTCTCGTAAAGTATAACCAAACTTTTGAGCGTTTGAGCCGCTTAGGCGCCGTGTTTCCTGCCAGGTAAATGACGCTCCGCAACGTGGTGACGTCATTCGGGGCGACTGGAATCGATAAGGGAATCGTTTGCAAAAATGGCAAACATTCCAAGGAATTGAAACAGTGGGAACCGGTTCTCAACAAGAACCGGTTTTTTATCACGGTGTAATATAAGGCGTGGGTTATCAGAGGTTTTGGGTGAAACCACATGAGACCTTGCCTCACCCTATCCCACTGAGGTCATCTGATGCAAAATATGAGTGTGGGATGAGAACCCTGGAAAGGGATCTAAAAACAACATTGTAGGTGGAAGACAGTTGGTGTCGTAAACCACCACCTCTGGCCAATGATGGTCGTTCATGGTGGACATGGATGGCTTCTTTCACTCCTATTTCAAACCATCTGTCTTCTCCATCCAAAATGTGAACATTGGCGTCCTTGAAAGAGGATGCCCATGTACCCTTTAGATGCAGATGTACAGCTTAGCCCTGTCCTGTTGAGGTGGCTTTTCTATGTTGTGCCATGCATTTTACGAAGTGGATGTTTGGTTTCTCCAATGTAGAGGTCGAAGCACTCTTTGCTGCTCTGCACAGCATACATTATGTTGCTTAACTTATGCTTGGGAGTTTTTTCGTTGGGATGAACCAGTTTTTCTCTGAGGGTGTGGCTGCTTTTAAAGTGTACTGGGATGTTGTTCTTGAAGAAAATTCTCCAGAGTTTTTCTGACAAACCTGTTACATAAGAGATGACAGTGTTGTTATATTTGTCAGTCTGTTTCTCCCTAGTTAGTGTCTTCTTTACCATGTATCTTCACTGATATGATGAAGGCCCACTTGGGATAACCACATTCTTTACATGTGTGTGTTCTTTTTCTTTTCTTTCTGCCTTAGAAAGAACATTTTCTAGCTGATGATAGGGTCTTGATCACCTCAAGTTTGTGTTCCAGAGGGTGGTGGGAGTCACATCATTCCAAAACATGTTTTACAAATAAATAACTGAAATTATTATTCAGTAATTATTCAGCCCCCTGAGTCAATACTTTGTAGAACCACCTTTTGCTGCAATTACAGCTGCCAGTCTTTTAGGGTATGTCTCTACCAGCTTTGCACATCTACAGACTGAAATCCTTGTCCATTCTTCTTTGCAAAACAGCTCCAGCTCAGTCAGATTAGATGGGCAGCGTTTGTGAACAGCAGTTTTCAGATCTTGCCACAGATTCTTGATTGGATTTAGATCTGGACTTTGACTGGGCCATTCTAACACATGGGTATGTTTTGTTTTAAACCATCCCATTGTTGCCCTCGCTTTGTGTTTAGGGTCATTGTCCTGCTGGAAGGTGAACCTCCGCCCCAGTCTCAAGTCTTTTGCAGACTCCAAGAGGTTTTCTTCCAAGGTTGCTCTATATTTGGCTCCATCCATCTTCCCATCAACTCTGACCAGCTTCCCTGTCCCTGCTGAAGAGAAGCGTGATGCTGCCACCACCATATCTGACAGTGGGGATGGTGTGTTCAGAGTGATGTGCAGTGTTAGTTTTCCACCACACATAGCGTTTTGCATTTTGGCCAAAAAGTTCCATTTTGGTCTCATCTGTCCAGAGCAGCTTCTTCCACATGTTTGCTGTGTCCCCCACATGGCTTGTGGCAAACTGCAAACGGGACTTCTTATGGTTTCCTGTTAACAATGGCTTTCTTCTTGCCGCTGTTCCATAAAGTCCAACTTTGTGCAGTGCACCACTAATAGTTGTCCTATGGACAGATTCCCCCACCTGAGCTGTAGATCTCTGCAGCTCGTCCAGAGTCACCATGGGCCTCTTGGCTGCATTTCTGATCAGCGCTCTCCTTGTTCGGCCTGTGAGTTCAGGTGGACGGCCTTGTCTTGGTAGGTTTACAGTGGTGCCATACTCCTTCCATTTCTGAATGATCGCTTGAACAGTGCTCCGTGGGATGTTCAAGGCTTGGGAAATCTTTTTGTAGCCTAAGCCTGCTTTAAATTTCTCAATAACTTTATCCCTGACCTGTCTGGTGTGTTCTTTGGACTTCATGGTGTTGTTGCTCCCAATATTCTCTTAGACAACCTCTGAGGCCGTCACAGAGCAGCTGTATTTGTACTGACATTAGATTACACACAGGTGCACTGTATTTAGTCATTAGCACTCATCAGGCAATGTCTATGGGCAACTGACTGCATTCAGACCAAAGGGGGCTGAATAATTACACACACCCCACTTTGCAGTTATTTATTTGTAAAAAATGTTTGGAATCATGTATGATTTTCGTTCCTCTTCTCACGTGTACACCACTTTGTGTTGGTCTTTCACGTGGAATTCCAATGTAATGTGACAAAATGTGGAAAAGTTCAAGGGGGCCGAATACTTTTGCAAGCCACTGTATTTCTTGGGTTTTGATTATGACCCAGCGCCAGTGGCTAGTTGCTGTCCCTCTGAAAGAGCCAAGACCCAACAGCTGCCTCAGTCCTGTCTCAACCTGAACTCTCTCTCCAGTTTATTGTTGAAGTCACCTAATATTCATGGTGTGCATGTATCTTACAAACTTACGTAGCTTAGAGAGGGATGTCTGGGAGTACAGTGGAGCCTGCACTATCTGCACTCAAAACAAGATGGCCCACATAGTACCTGCAGGACTCTTAAACCCTTTAGCTGTTCCTTGTCAACCGTGGTTCCAAACAGGGTGATGTTGGACATCCCTTGACGAACAGTGATGTGCTATCATAGGATATTCCTAACTCTTCAGGTAACAGAGTCATTCTAACTACTGTCAATCATTTCTCCAAGGCAGTTCACCTGATTGCCCTGCCCTGGTATCCACCAACCAATCAAACTGGAGCTCCAACCTACCTAGGTTGAGTATGCTCACAACTCCCTCACATCCTCTGCCGGCACATTTCCTTTCAAGGCCAGCCTTGGTTATCAGCTGACATTATTTCCACTCCAAGAATCAAGAATGAACTCAAGAATGAACTCAGGGTGCCTTCCATCCAGCTCCATCTCTGTCATTGCCGCCACCTGTGAAGGTCCATCAAATCCATTCTCTGTCTCCCGGAAAAATCTAAAAAAAACCTTTCTCTTTCTTTTTAATCAAAGTAATAGAGTTTGGAAATACTATATTGCGCAGAATTAAATGCATAATCCTGCCTTAAAGTAGTCAAATTATTAACAGGTTTTTGGATTAGTTTTGTAAACACAAACACTCAAAACCCATTTAATAGCAGAAAGAAACCAAACTAAAGACAGTGTCATAAAAAGTATCTAGATTGAAATGGACAAATACAAAAAATGGGAAGACCCTCCAGTTTTGAAAAACACAACAAAGTGTTTGTTTTTTTCCTCTTTGCGTTTGAATTGACCTCCTTTTGCCGCCCACTTGTTAGGGAATCACACGTTGGGCATTTTGTTTTGTGTGTTTGTCTTGAATCTGTTCCTAGATACAAATGTGCTAGTGTGTGTGTGTTTTCAGGTCTTTGTCAGCTGGGAAGAGCTCGTCATTAAGGTGCCTCGCTGAAGGAGAGCCATTCCAGCACTTGTATTCTGTCCTGATGAGAATTTGCTCCCAAACTCACTCACACATGGCAGGAAGTGACTTTAATCACTGATTGTGCCATTGTATTTACTCACACCTCAGAGTCTTGCAGATCGTACAGCATGCCACTTTGATGCGTTTCATTACTCGGGAGAAACTGGAAAGTGTGTACTTCATAATAAAAGGAAAAGGCAGTGTATTATTTTGAAAAATCTGAGAAACATGTTTGGGAATAAAGAAGCAAAGCAACTTCTTACACACATTTCTTTACAAAAGCATTGTAATCCTTTTCACAGTAAATGCCCTCACAGAATCAAAGGCTCTTTTAAAAATTATAAAATAAAGTAAAAATAAGACTTATTCCTCATTCTTGTTATATTCTAATGCCTTTATGGTCTCTTGCACAAACGTGCTGGTTTTACAGTTACAATCACACCAGCAACAGCTCCGACTTAATGAGAAAATATGGTGGTCTAGAGACCAACTTCAGCTTGAGAAAAGACGTGCTTTTTCACCAATCTGACAACACAAAGCATTTACTAAATAATGTTGCCAAAACAGAAAAACCAGCCAAATACTAGAACTCTAAGCAAGATGTAAATGTCAGTTAAAGAACTTAAATGGAGATCATAAAAGAAAAATGCATTTGTCGTCTGACTAATGCCATTCTTTCAGTGAAAGGATACAGCCAGCGTTAAAAAAAGACATCTACAACCATATTCAGAGTGGTTCTTGAAGAAAGCCTGCTCTAGAAGTGCAGTGGCCTTGTACTCAAGGAACTGGTTCCCTTTCAACATACCAATGTCCTCGAGCTTAGAGTCAGAGAGTTGGCAGTGGAAAAATGAGGCACGGTTAGTTATTTATGTAGCTGAAGGAGACTTTTCACTACAAACCAGTCATATATCTGCTAACAAGGAAGCTTGTGCGACTTCAAAGTGGTCATTTCATTTATAAATATAACCAAAATTACCAAACAACTAAGACTTTTATCAGACAACTTATTTTTGCTAAAACAATTTAGACGTGATAAACTTTTAACAACATTACTGATGTGTTCAAAGTCTTTGTCTCTAATTTCAGATCATTAATCTCATTTCCAGCCAGCAAAGTAAACTGTGCGTTCTTGCTGTATGTCACTCTTACTCTGATTTCTTGACAGCATCTCATGTATGGATGTTCAGTGACTGCAATATCTTTCTAATTGTTGAGTTGAAGCGCGCTGGGAGGATGGGGCTTTTGAGTGAGAGCAGAGATCACTTGGTTTACCATTTGAAGCCATAAACTGTCCGATCTCTTCTGAACACAGCAGTAAGAGTACATTTCATTACAGCTGACGTCTTTCTGAAAGTGCTGTAACCATGGTTGAGGATATAATTCCTCCAATGTTATCTTCTTCATTGCCATGTACAAATACAGTGAAGAGCAGCTTACCTGAACTGTCCTCCCACAGAGGTCATTTATTTTATTAATAGTATTACATCTTCACAAGAAATTACTTTGAATACTGTGACTCCTCTCAAAACAAAAGCCTCAGATCAGAAGACCTTGACTGCCTTCCTCAAATACTCACCTTACAGAATAAAACCCATAAGTTGAAGAGGAAATGCCATCTGATTAATTTAGAAGAGCTTTATCTAGCTTAAATAGTTTGGATGCGCTATATCTTTAAAAAGCCATCACTGAAACTGATTATTCATCACCGATTGATGAAAATAAAAACAACCCTTAACCCTTAGATGCACACGTGGGGTCAAAAATGACCCCATGGGTTGTTTTTCTTCAAGTTGTAATACATTCATATTCCAGGTATTCCTCATAAAATATGTTTGTAACATGAGAGCAATTGCGTTTTTATTTATTTTTTCATTAATTTATAAAAAATGCAGTTTTTGTATCTACGCCCTTGGAGCCTGCAAAATAAAAGTATTCCTGGAAATTCAGAGAATACTTGCCTCTTTTGTGGTGGAGGAACACCAAAGTAATTGCTTAGGGAGCTTGCTTTTTCAACATCTTTAAGAGTTCTGAACAAATGTCTGTCCTCCTCCAGAACATCTAATGTACACAAACGAGCGTCCCAACTTCTTATCTGGTATGCGTCTTTTATTTTGACAGCAAATGTGCACCTGCGGACCATTTATGTGCAGCCCTGTGTATAGTTTCCTCTGCATTTCAAACATTGTCCTTTCTGATGTTTTTTTTTTAAATATTTAAAGTAACATGGCTGCTATGAGGCCAGCTGTGGACCTTGCCCTACAAATGATCCAGGACGGCTGGGATGAAGAGCCCATCGGAGGCACTGAGTCAGAATCTGACATCTCAGATATAGAGGACCCAGACTATTGTCCCCCCCACTGAACAAGCCCAGTCAGATACAGAGGAGTCCTCTGAAGAGGAAATTGATATTGAGTCTAACAGAATGAGCCCATCTTACTGCTCTAGCCACAATATTCTGAATTAATCGGCCAGGGCTTGCACCTGGGTTTAGTACTGTCTCCCCAATAGATGCATGGAAGATGTTCATGTCTGATAATATAATAGAAGAGGTGCTGACATGCACAAACATGGAGGCGTGAAGAGTAGCCACAGACAGAGGAAAAGAGTAGAAAAATGTAATCAAATAAAAGCTCCTGGCCTTCATTTGATTGACCATTCTTGCAGGAAGTGAGAAGAACTGGGATGTACCAGTCAGTGTGTTTTTTGGGAGTCCTCTGCATAACCCATTGTACAAGGCCACTATGTCAATTCAAAGATTTAAAGATATTTGCCGTTTCTTGCACTTTGATGACAAGAGGACCAGAGCCTATGGACTGAAAACAAACCACATGGCAGCTTTCTGCTACATATGGGGCCTGTTCCTGGTCAACTGCAGGCAGAAATTCATCCTCGGTGATTGTGTTACAGTGGATGAACAACTTGTGCCTTTCAGAAGGAAGGCCCAGCTTCTGCAGTATATGCAGAGCAAGCATACAAAAGTGACACAAGTGATACAAAAACTGCAATTTCTTAAAATTAATAAAAAATAAATAAATAAAAATGCAAAGGGCCTCATGTCACAATCATGTTTTATGAGGAATACCTCAAATATGAAAATATTACAACTCTTCGTTTTAAAGATTTTGAAGAATAACAACCGAGTTTATAGCAAAATGCATTGTTTCTATTTGGGGTCATTTTTGACCCCACTCGTTGAAGAGTGGAGGTACTGGTAGGTTGTGCATCCAAGGGTTAAGCCAGGCTGACAAAAAAGCCAGAGTTCTGTTGAGGTCATCAAGCCATGACTTAACGAATTTGTTCACAAATGAAATTTTAACCATTAGAGATTATTATTCATAGTTAACCATTATGCATACAGAGATGTATAATTATGTACAGCTACATTCAGTGTCATCCATTCTCTTCTGCTTATCCTTATCAGGGATAATCAGGGATAAGCGGTCTAGTGCTTGGAGGCTAAGCAGAATAGGTCCTGGAAGTACTTGGCTGAGAAACCACCTTCGAACAGCATTTCCTTTGAGTTTTTCCTTCTTCTTTTTTTGTGAAAGTCATATATCTATTGTTCCCAGTGTTTAGGGCTGGCTTTAGGGTTAATTATTTAGTCAGAGCTAAGAAATGCCCATTGGTTTAGATTTGGGGCTAGGATTAGAGTTACAGCTAGGGTTAGGGTTGCAGTCTGGGACAGGGGGTTAGGCTTAAGGCCTAAACTCAACACAGTGGTCACTTCACTTGCCGCCTCATCTCACAGTCACTCATATTTACATCAGTAAAGGTGCAGGAAGCCGCTGTAGTACTCTCCTGAACAATAGCTGTCGCCACTCAGACAATATCACTGCATAAGCGCAATAGAGGAGATGAAGTCGAAACCCAAACCCCTGACTTTGTCCAGTGTTTTTTTGCTAAGTTTTTTGTACAATTTCTCAAGTTTTCAAACTGTTTTGATGTCTTCCTCTGTATATCTGTATGTCTCTGAGCTTCTGTACAGTAATATCATTAAAATCGCAGTGGAAACTTGCACAATCGCATACTCTGTCTTTAACTCAGCTGTGTCGGCCCCGGCTCTGTCGTGCGACACATGATGTGATGTCAGAATTCGCTCACGATATCCACAACGCAGGCAACTCTGCGAGCATGGTGGACCCATTAGGGCTTGAGCCCAGTGGTACGGTTGGGTTAGGGGTAGAGCTGGGGTTAGAGTTACAAGAACAATTAGGGTTACAGTCAGGAACAGGGGTTAGCATTAGGATTAGAGCACCATTGGAGGGTTGAGCTTTTGAACAAGAGCAGACAGTTCAAGGTTCACAATTTGAATCCATAAATTGGTAATCTCTGCTCCAGTGACCAAGTTAAGGTCATAACAATCAAAGCAAACTCAATCCCATCTAAAACTCTAGAAGTTAAGTAGGGAAGGGCCTGGGAAGCACTTGGATTGGAGACCTCCTCAGAATACCAGGTGCATTTAGGTTTTCTTTTTCTCAGAAAACCACATGTATTTTGTTCTTGTACAGCCTGATCCGGTGGGGAGCTGTGGGAAGCCAGGTCGGGCACCCCCCCTTCCAGCTCTCCTCTCTGCTCTCTCCTATCTTGTCCCTTTTGTTTTACTTCTCTCTATCACCTTTTCTATCCCTTTGAAGAAGTGAGGCTCCATAAATGTTAAAGAGGTTATTATTATTTCTCAGTTGCAGTGAATAGATAGGAGAAAATAAACTGTAGAAAAACTAAACAGAAGAAAGAAGAAGAGAAATAACAAGTTAACACAAACCAGTGACACACTCCAGGGCCTGATCAACCCTGGCAGGGCCTCCTTGGATGAGGGTGTCTAGTGATAACAGCCATTCCTCAAGACTTTCTCCATTTAAAGCAATACAACATCAGGGACTGTAACATCTAGTAGTCCTTTTACTGAATCTTAAAGTTTAGAGCTGGCCTTGGGTTTAATTCATCAGAACAGAAAAACCTTGGACCCATGGGGTTGGGATTATTCCCAGAATTTGGGACACAGCTAGAACACAGAGTTTTCTTTTTCAGTTTAATTTTGTCATCTTTCAATGTCAATCTTTTTTTTTTATTATGATTATTTTCAGCACCAAAATCAAGTATCACTGTTCTGGTTATTCTCACATCGCTAGAGAGTTCATTCACTAAATGTCCAAATCCAACGATGTTAGCTCCACTTCAAGGCGTTTCTTCAAATTTCAGCATGCCCTCATAAATTTACCTCAGTATCACCGTCAATGAACAGGACTGATCTTCACTTCCTCAGTGACCCATATCATCCTCCTTTCACAAAGTTTTACAGCCTACTCCACAATAAAGAGTTGTAAGTGTACCACACCCAGCATTTTGAGGTAAATGATGATAGGACAGCTTACTTGTCACAAATCTGTTTTAATTCCCAATTTATTGCAAAGTGTTTATATTATTAAAACATGCTAAATTATAATCAGTGCAAAAATGTTTTTATGCAGAAACAATAGTAGAGACACACCAGCCAGCTGCAGCCGTTATAGGGAAACACTAGGATGGCCACTGTGGGGTACAGAGTTAAGCAAATGAATCTTTATAAAGGACAGAAGCATTTGTCATTTTGTAAAACATTCAGGAACAAATTTCTACAAGCTAGATTAGAATGAAATCAAATAAAAATGCATTTACTGACCGGAGGATTTTACAGGTTGTGGCTTTCATGCCTTTGCTAGGTCGTGGATACTCTTCATGAATTAAGCTTTGATTGTGAGAACATACAAACACAGATGAATGAAGCCATACACAGAACCTACAGGGAGGGTTAGTTGGTAGGTTGCCAGCATGTGGACAGTGTTAATCTCTCCATCTCCTCCTCTCTTTACAATTTTTAGATCTCTCATTCAGCTGGTTCACCAGACCCCTGAGAAGAGTCTAACCTCACAATGAACCCGCATCTCACCTCAAATATGACAGCTTACACTTCCCTCTCATCTCCCTGTTCCCCTTTCACTCTGACACACACACACACAGACTCATCTCAGTTTCCCTCTCATCTCACCACGCACATGGCACTGGAAAGTTTGCAACTTCTTCCTTTCTTTCCCTCTCTGTCTCACACACACACACACACACACACACACACACACACACACACACACACACACACACACACACAGGGGAACGAACTCAGCTTTGAGACAAGACGGTGAGAGGGAAGAAGAAGTGGTACAGGGAAGAAAGAGCCAGAGAAATGTAAGATGTGTCACTGTGACCTTTGATGGTGACAAGTGTGAGAGCGCTGCCATACAACTGCTGTCTTTCCCCATGTCTCTGCCGCTCTTCTTGCCTCTCTAAAATATTCGAATGAAGAGCAAGTCATGTTTGTTTCAAGATATGAGACGAGTCATGTTTTAAAGTCTTGCCAACTAAAGCGATTCAAAATTTAATCCAGCTTGTTAGGTAGCTGGTTTAGCTACCTAACTACCTGGGAAAGGCTAAACCTACCACTAAACTGTCGGAACAAGACATGTTTGCCTTTTTGGACAAAATTAGCTGTACTCAGGGTGGCGTGGCATGAAGCTGCTCAAGAGCCCAAACTTCCCCATATGGTACAACCTTAACCCTAGCCGTAGTCTTGAACTTTGCCTTAACCATGAGCCCAATCCTATCGGTTTGTGTGTGGTCTGACCAAAAACCTAACCCTGAACCTGGCAACAAACTGTCAGAGCATGTATGGCTTTTTGAAGCTAATAACAAGTATCTCAAAGTGAATGCAGTAATTGTATATCCTTCAGTTGGCCAGTATCATATTTTTTTCAGTGGTCTTTCTCTACACCATACAGTGCAAACTGAGAAATCATGGATTCAAATGGTAAACCTGACTGTATCTGCTCTCATTCAAAAGCCCAACCCTCCCAGTGTGCTGCAACTCTAACCCTAAAAAGGAGAAAGGGTTAGGAGTTAAAACAGTTATATTATAGGCATAAATTTGCGAGTACACTTTCTACACTTGACAGGCTAACATGACAAAATTGAAATAAATTGGAATGCTATCAGCTCTCACTGGCTGTACGTAGGCAAATTGCTAGTTAAATGCTAGTTTATCATGATAAAAATCTCTTGATGATAGGATTAGGGTTAACCTTGACCTGCTTTTGTCGGGTGGACTTTTAGTTCTGCTTTCAATGCTGACCATTTGCCCTAGTAGTGTCTGCAATCATTTTCTAATCATCACAACAGAAAATCTTCAGCGTTCTTTATTGGAACAGTTGTTGAAAGGTTGAGCAGCTTCAAAAACTGCTTTCCATCTAACACATCTAAACTAGGGGGTGTTCAACAATTTCTGGTCACTCACACTGATGTGCATGGCTCCCGACTCCCAACCCTCTCTGTGACAGTCAGATTGTATGCTTCCTTTAGAACCATTAGAACCAACCTTTGCTCTTTGAAGTGATCGGACCACATGTCACATGTTTCCAGCTTGCATATTTGCAGGTATTTGGACACCAAGCAAATTAATAAATACAAAATGGTTTGGTTGAATGTAAGGACAGATGAAATGTTTTGAATTTAACCTGATGGGTAAATAAATGTCTGAAACAGTTTTCTTGTCTCTGCAAGCAGACAATGGCAAATTCACATTAATGCTACAGGATCATGTCACTGTATCATCAGAATCATAAAATTCTTCCTCTGGGGATGAATGTCTGTGCAAAGTTTTATGGAAATCAATCTTATAGTTATTGAGTTGTCTCATTCCTTCAAGACCAACAGCAGCTATTTAGCATTTTCAACTCAATCTTGACTTTTTTTAAAGGACTTTTCCCTGTTTCTGTGTGTTGTGCTTGTGTGGCTGTGGATAGATAGAGAGCTCGAAATAGTCCTAACACAAGGCAGTTAATTACTGGCTTTTCTGGTCTAATCTGCTGTGATGTCTTCCTCTATTTTAGGAATAAAGCCTTACTAATAGACACACCACACATTCACAGACACTGATGTTTAGTAATTGATGCCGAACTTTGTCACCAATTAGTGTTTCTCCCACGTATTTCTAATTCTGAACTGTGCAGTCTATGTGCGTCTCTTCTTTAGTAATTCCCAGTGATGTTTTGCCTTCCTTCAGTGGATTCCAATAACTGTAAGTGAGTCATACATACATTTCAGGTAAGCACAGTAGCTCACTTATTTATTTATTACTTTGACGGATATACAGAGACCATGCTCACCAGAAAAAAAGCAGCAATCTTATTGTTTTATTTTAAATATTTACAAGAATGGACAGCAGCTACACAGCTGAAGGTTGTGACTGACCCAACCCCTGCTGAGCAACTATTTGGCTGGAACCATCCACCCGTCCATCCATCCATCCATCCATCCATCCAGCCATCCATCCATCCATCCATCCTCCACTTATCTGCTTCAGGTTCGCGGGCAAGCTAGAGCCTATCCCAGCTGTCACTGTCCAAAAGAGTGTGGTACATCCTGGACAGATCTCTGCTTTCAATCTTGCCTTCAGTAACTGAAATGCAGGCTCTGTTGAACTGAGGTCAGATGAATGACTTGGTCAGTCCCATTTCTCACCTTGAGAAACTCTGCGTGGGTTTGGGGTTTTTGCATTAAGCTTTCGTCATCATTAGTTCCGATTGTGAAGTGCCACCTGATCAGTTTTCAGCATGTGGCTGAATTTGAGTTCCCCTTTACACTTCAGAATTCATTTTGCTACTTCTATCAGCAGACACATTATAAATAAACATTAGTAACCCAGGTCCACTATGCCATAGCACTGCCTCCATCATGTTTGACATGGTATGCTTCAGATCATGGGCTTTTTCTCTCCTCCTGCTTTTCTCTTCCCCTCATTCTGATATAAGTATTTCTTGATTTCATCCATCCAGAGAATGAATTTACAGCACTGTGCAGGCAGTTTTCTTGCAAAGTCCTTAAAGGCCTTTATATTCTTGAGTGTAACCAGTGGTTTGCACCTCGTTCTTATCTCTTTATATTTGTGATGGTGGCTCTTGATTGTAAATTCTGTACTATCCTAGCTAGATGTTGGCTAGATGTTGTGAAGGGTTTTTTCTTAACCAAGGAAAGAGTTCTGTTGTTGCTGTTTTTAAGAATGTTTGTTGATTTGGTCATGCCTGACATTTTTCCATCTCTTATTTTGGTTTATTTTGGTTTTTCAACTTAGTCATGCCAACTTTGACTTTTGTCTCTTTGGACCCTTAAATTAAGAGTTCCAGTGAAAAGCTACGAAATCGAAGTTCAACAGTCGAGATCTTTAATCTTCTTAATTTGTCAGGGAATAATGAACTGACCTCGCCTGATGGCCAGTTTTCCAGTTACGTTTGAACTCCTGATTGTGTATAAAAATATCTGTTATTCTTAAACACTAAATGCAATACTTTGGGAAATCCCTTGAAATAAAGAGGTTTAACCCGTGTATGGTGTTCGGGTCTGTGAGACCCGTTTTCAGTTTTTTTCAAAAGAAAAAAACGGCGGCTAAGCTGTCCTCCCTGTTGGACAACATCTCCCACCCCATGCAGCAGACTGTGACAGCACTGAGCAGCTCCTTCAGTGGGAGACTGCGGCACCCACGGTGTGGGACGGAGAGATTTCGCAGGTCTTTCCTCCCCACTGCTGTCAGACTCCATAATAAAGACTTTAACTGATCAAGCACACACATCCATACATATGCAATAATACTAAGTGCAATAATCCTTTCTGTCATCGTTGTATTTTTACTCAGTTGTATATAGTATTTGTATTTGTATTCTATTTTTATCTTATTGTATATTTATTTTATTTTATTCTACTGTATATAGTATTTTATTCTATTCTGTACAGTTGTGTACTGTATTTATTCTTATTGTATTCTAATTTTTGCCTCATAACTTTTGCACTGTCCACTTCCTGCTGTGACAAAACAAATTTCCCACGTGTGGGACTAATAAAGGTTATCTTATCTTATCTTATCTTATCTTATCTTATTCATTGGCTTTGGCTTATTTTCTGTGAAGAACATAAATCCGAACTAATTTTCAATGACCTCATACTGTACCTCCCCCCACGCATTTACATTACATACAAGGTGTTCGGGTCCACTGGACCCAGGTCTAATAAAAGTGTTGAAAGTGTAGGTCCTGTGTTCCCACACTCTGTCTTCCTCCTTTCTGGTGCTGCTGATAGTGTTTTCTTCCCCTCCTGCTCCCGCACAAAGTTGCAACATTGTTGAAAATTCAACTATCAACACCGTCTGCTCTTACATTCCCACACATTTTACCCTCTTTCTTGAGGGATCCAAATTTTATTTTCTCATACCCTGTCCCACCTGCAAATTAGGGGCATAATACTATAAATAAGACTTTGCCAGTGTGGTTCTTTATCACAACTGATCAAGATGGCAAAAGATTATCTGCTGCGAGGGCCATCCAATTGATTTTGGAAGAGAGAGGGGCTTCGGATGATGATGTTGACAAAGAGGTTTCAGAATATTTCACATTTCTGAAAATTCAGAGTCTGACAGTGACTTTGAAGAAGAGGATGAGGTTGAGCACCATTTAGTAACAAAACGAAGACGAGTACCCCATCTGCAGCCAGCTCCAGGACCAGAACAAGCCCACCAGACAGCAAGTGAAGAAATATGGATGTCAATAACTGGTGAAATTGAATGGTCTTCTTGCCCAAGAAATGAGCCACCCTGCAGAGCTGTTACTGTGATAAGCCAGGGCCAACACGGCTGACAGTTACTCATGTGCAGGACATCAAGTCTTCATTTGAGCTTTTCATCCCAGATTCCATCCAGAAAATTATTCTGGATTGCAGTAATCTAGAAGGAAGGTGTGTTTTTGGAGAGAGGTGGAAGGAGATGGACCAAATTCATCTAAGAACCCCAAAGGCCTACTTTGGGGTTCTTATCCTTGCAGGAGTTTTCAGATCCAAAGGGGAATCCACAGAATCCCTGTGAGATGCAGAAACCGGCACGAACCTTTCCGTGCATCAATGTCTCTGGAAAACTTCCACAAAATTTCCAGGATTATCCGTTTTGATAACCGAGATGACAGACCAGCTCGACGGCAGAGAGACAAGCTAGCTGCCATCAGGACAGTGTGGGATAAGTGTGTGCACCACCTCTCCCTGTTTTACAACCCTGGGCCTAATGTCATCATTGATGAGCAGCTGATCCCATTTAGTTGTGAAACATATTGCTTCACGTGTAAATGTGTTGTCTTTCCACTCACTCCACTTGATTATGACTGATTTATTTTTTTATAACATTTTATTTAAAAAAAACGAGAACCACATTAATTCATAAATGTGATCTAACAAAGGTAAAGGGAAAAAAATAATCATGTTTGCTGTTCATATGGCTTGTAATTGGGATGAAGTAAACATCTGTTGAGTAATTTAACATAAAATTGTTTGATAGTGTTAATTTGGAAAGCCAAAACTCTAGCGGGTCCACCAGACCCATGAACACTGGCTGAGTAACAAAAATACGAACACCACACAAGGGTTAACAAGTCTAGACTTCAGTCACAGCTTGGTTGCTTGAGTAAAAATAATCTATGGAGGTGTACAGGGGCAAAATTACAGGAAAATAATGTTTAATTGTCCAAAAACTAATGGATGTAAGATCTACTCTGTCCTTTTAATATTTCCTCCTGTTGTTTCTTCATTCTGAGAAATTTGTATCCAATTTCTGAAATTTTATACATACTTCCATGATCCTTTTCACTCTTTTCCTCCGCTTTATATACACATCTTCGTCTCTACCTTCACCTCCAAACAAACATGCACATTCTTCCCTCTACCTCCAAACTGGACCCTGTGGCACAGCTCTGTGAAG
This sequence comes from Haplochromis burtoni, assembly GCF_018398535.1. NCBI lineage: Eukaryota > Metazoa > Chordata > Actinopteri > Cichliformes > Cichlidae > Haplochromis > Haplochromis burtoni. The sequence goes on along the minus strand of NW_024582547.1, from coordinate 508,011 downwards.
CTGGGGTCTGACCATAATGCCCCTGTTGTTGCTGGCCTGCAGGCTTCAGAGCCTGGGAATAGATTAGATGCCTCCATTCCCACTCTGTGACACCCATCCAGGCATACCTGCATGCAAGACAATCTTCTAAGAATGTCCAGACTTGTTTAAGGGGCTGTTGTTGCTGCTTTGTCTCATGCCATTCCCAGATTCCTGCAAGGCCCAAGGCCAGACCTAAGGGAGTATTGGTTTGTGGTAAAGAAAAGCAGAAATACATTTTTCTTTGTCTGTAAGGGAATTCACCTACTCAGCTTACTCCTCTACCTCTCTCTTTTTTTTTTTAAATAGCATAGAAGTGCGTGAGAGTGATCCATCAAGTAGAGTTGACAGAGAGGCAAAGAAGAAAATACGACGGACGCTGAAATCTTGTGAGAGCAAGAAGAAGCAGAAAAAAAACACAACAAGAGGTGATAGAGGGGCAAAGATGTGGAAAAGGTGCACAGAGGTGGAAAGGAATGGTGGAAGGTGGAGAGAAAAGGAAGAGCGGAGAGAAAGACAGAGCAGCTAGTTTTTGTCTCCTCATCAGGGTGCTGTCAGGTTTATAAATAACCGTAATCAATGGCTCAGCTGGCTCCATCCTCTGCACTAATTGCTTTAAGTGCTTAAAAACCAGCTCATGTACTTTTTTTCCCAGGACAGCATGGTTATAGAACTGCCACGGTGCTTTTGTCTCGCCTGCCCCTGTTTTATTTGGACCCGTGTGTTTTTGAACCCAGTGGTCATATGATTGTTTTTGTGTGCTGCACGGTTGAGGTCTTGAAAAAAAAAGTGATTAGCACATGACATTGTTCCTGTAAACAGCTGGTCACATAGGATGATAATAGCCCAGCAGAGGTTGATTTTATCTTTTTAATTACAAGTTGGTGGAGTTAAGGTATTTATCTTAAACTCTAAAAAATAACCTGTAATATAACCTATAATATTGGGGGGGGG